>NC_052482.1:6771141-6874790 GCF_009730915.1 Dioscorea cayenensis subsp. rotundata
TGGTGTTATCATGTACCTAATAATGTGTGGGGAAGAATCTTAGTCATTTAAGCGTGTTTTTCATGTTTTCTCTAGTTAAAATGGCATTGTTAGGCAGGCTCTGAGTGTATATTTGTGTTCAGGAATTTTCTGCAGAGCTTGCAAAGTTTTCTAAGTACCCAGAGAAAACACACACCCATGTGGAATTTCCACATAGGCATGCATTTTTCATTCAGAGCTCATCCAAAGATGACATAGGGGCGTGGACTCGCCCTTGTGAGGGACGTTGTGATGGCCCATGCCCGTGCGGAATTTCCCCACGGGCGTGTGTTTCCCTGCAAAGAGTTAGTCATTTTTCCCAAGAAGACACAGGGGCGTGCGTCTGCCCTTGTGAATTGCCTAGTGAGGATCCACGCCCGTGTGGAACTTCTGCATGGACGTGTGAAACACTTAGAGAATTTTCTCGGTTGGACAGAGAAACAACAGGGGCGTGCGCCAGCCCCTGTGGGTCGGGCGCATGGGTGTGGGAGTTTTCCGCATGCCCGTGTGGATGCGTTTAGAGCAAAAGAGTGTTATCCTGAGTGCATACAGGGGCATGCATCTATCCCTGTGGATGCTCTTTTGTGGAGCCAAACGGGCGTGGGTAATTTCTGCATGCCCTTGTGGATATACAGAACATCAAGAAGAGTGAGTTTCCATCTAAGTCTAGTCATCTTTTTTCATTCTCACACTCCTAATCAATTAGAGAGCACACTCTTACTCTCTCTCGACCTCACAACGTTATTTTAGAAGGATTTTTACATGTTTTAACGGCCGATTCAAAATTCTACATCTTCAACTTATTGCTAAACCCTCTTTCCTTCTTTTCTTAGTCAATTCTTAATTTCAATCGATGAAACTAGTGAATCTTGCTTCGTTTCTACAATTAGAAGGGCTATGCATGCTTAGGAAGAAATTAGAAGAGATTTAATGATGTATTTGTGAGTTTTTAGTGTGCGGCTGTGCGGTTTCCACGCCCCGTGGATCCATGCTGGCATGTGGAATTTCCACACGACAATGTAAATTTCTGCTGTGTTATTCTGTGAACTTCTTTGATCGATTGTTCTTCAATTTTTACAGATATGACACCTCGATCAAAGAGGCAAAGCTGAGAAACGTCGGCATGAGTCATCACCCGAACCCAAATAGATGTAATTCGTGATTCCCGAGCATCAGACTTGGTTTGAGCGGTTTCTGGATTCGAGTGTTGTGCAAGAGATACAGTTGGTCGACGATATGGTAGATGAGATTAAGGAAATGCTAGCTGTGGGCAGTTGGCTCAAATTGCTCAATATACGTGATCTTTCCATCCAAATGCCAACACTAGAGGTATTGGCATCATTTGAGTTTGACAGATCGTACTCCAGTTTTGATAGTAGTGACACCATACAGTTTAGAGTATTCATGCATCATTATAGTATGAATATCACACAATTTTTGATCTAGTTCGGGTTATACGATGAAGATTTTACTACCACAGAGTAGTAAGAGCAGCTTCCTACAGATCACCCAGGTAGCTTGACTCCTTAGCGTGCATATTGGTGATTATGTGGCCGTGGTTAGTATGATTCACGGGGGCGTCGAAGGCCATTTGTATATCTCGACCGAACTACAGATATATGCATGCCATCCTGAGCCGATTAGTGAACGGATGAGGCTATAATAAAGGTGTTTTGAGCCTACAGGAGTTTCTCTACTTGTATTCCACGGTCTAGAGCCAGCCTATTCATCTTGGCCACATATTAGCAGAGTACATGAGATATCAAGGTCAGTATGCTAGGATCAGCGTCATTTTCTCTGGCCGGTACATCACTGGGCTCATCAACGGAATGGATCTATGAGATGCGATTAGAGGGATTGAGAAGGCAATCGTCCCTGCCCCTTGGGTGTGGAGACAATTAGACAGATGGGGATGCTACGCAGGTATTGGCCAGGAGTGCATGTATTGTTTATACCTGATCTAGAGATTGCTGAGGGTAGTGGTGATGTGACAAAGGGGTCCCGTCATGTACAGGATCCTCAGCCTGAACAGAATCAGAATGAGGCACCTCCTACGGCACAGGAGCCACCCCTAGTATGCATGTTTTCTTCTTCTCGAGCTTATCATCATTTTGAGAGGCTCGAGAGTGCTGTAGGGGTGCTACAGACAGAGATTGCTGAGGTTCGGGAGACACAAGTTACGTAGCATACAGAGTTCATGGTGCATTTCGACATTATATAGAAGCTACTAGAGAGAGACAAGGAATCACCATTTGTGATGCTACCCCGGATCCTCTAGCTCCTCCAGTGGCATCATCACTGGTTCATGCACCGATTGATCCACCTAGTCCACCACCACCACCACCAGCAGTAGAGCCAGCACAAGATGACACTGATGCTTGATGCGTCTTTGGTTTACTTTATGTTTATATTTTTCATCTTTCTTTCTGCATTTTATTTTGGGCTTGTATACTCAGAAAGGATCTTGCTTCTAAGTTTATCTTTTATTTTTGTAGCGAGCTATATTTCATTGTCTTATCTTTTATATACTCAAGTTGTTTTTGTTTTTATTGACCTTCACTAAACCCCCTTCTGTATGCGTGCAGATGGTCTTGTCAGTATGGGAATTGAGAACTAGTCATGGACACGGCCAATGTGGGTTGTGTGTGCTTGACAACTCGTTGGAACTTTATTCCAAAGGATTTAGCTCCATCAACCGCAACACTAGGAGTGAGGGGAGTATTGTTTCAATTTCACACTCCCACATATTTACTTGATTGCTATACTTTCTATTATGCTTGTATGTGTACATTGAGGGCAATGCACATCTTAAGTGTGGGGGGGAGTTCACTTTGCACATGTCTTTTACACAAGTTTTAATTGACATACATGCTCACGTAGCCAATGGTGGTTCACCTTAGTTGCAATGCTTGTATTCTTGAGTTTAGGAGAAATTTTAACATTGAATATTCTCATGCTTTAGTTTTACTTGAATTTCAAGGAATTTTTGCTCGATGAATATTTGCGCACCACTAACTCATGAAACTCCTTTGGAAACTCAAGTTTGATGTTTAAGGGACTAATTACTTTTGTTTCTTGTTCCATTTTGCTATAAAAAATGGAAAACAAAAAGAAGAAAAAAAATAGATTGTTTAGTTGTGCATTGGGGTGGAAAGAGCTACCACCTATGAAATATGAAGCTACTCTCATAAGTCGAATACTAGTTATGCCCTAATGAGAGAAAGAGCTATCTCATGGGATGAGTGAAAGCTACAACCCTGATAGAAAGAGCTACCACCTCGAAAGTGTGAAAGCCACCTTAGCGGCCGCTTCGGAAAGGGCTACCTTAGAGGATGTGTGAAGCTACTACCATCCTTTTGTCTTGTTATGTTTTATAGTTAAATAAGTCCCTTATACTTGGAATATTGAGGAGTATACTTTGGGTTTACTTGAGTGAGTTCACACACACTTACATGATCTCGGGTTTGTTGTCCTTTTTTATTGGAGTTTTTAGCTACAACATTGATTTTTCATATTTAGTGTTGAAATTTTCCTTACTTGCAGAATGCTCTAGTTGCATGCTTTGGCAAGCCTAAACCAAGAACTTTCAATTTCTCCTTTTTATATGCTTCAATGTTTTATTTTTGCTTGAGGACAAGCAAAAGCTTAAACGTGAGGGAATTTGATAAGTGCTTGTGTGTTAAGAATGCGAAGTATTCTTTCTTTACAATGAGCATTATTTTATTAGGTTTAAGCACTAATACATGTGTTTTTGTGTTTTTTTGCACATGTAGGGTTGTGAAGCTAAGTATTAAGAAAAGAAGCCAAAAATAGATCGTGAACGTACTATTTGGTGGAATCTTGGAAGGAACAAACGTGAAGACACAAGTTGGGCTCTAAGATACGTGAATGTGTGCAAACCACCATGTATTCAAGTCATTCCAATGAGTTGGAGGGGCACGAAGGCAGTAACATTTACGTATCCTGACTTGTGCATTGATAGCAAGATCTTCACCAATGAGCCCTTTGATTGAAGAAGAGTTGCGATCTATGGCATAAAAGTGTGCCAGTTTATGTTGCCTCGATGAGAAGTGTGGAATTGGGAGTGTTTTGGTGGAGTACTGTAGCAAATCACTGTAGAAATACATGTAGCAGATACTGTTCATAGCCGGCCGAAAATTAGGTTTCCAGGGAATCCACACGGGTGTCTGGAAATTACCCATGCCCGTGTGAAAATTCCACAGGCCCATGTGGAGAATCCACAGGGAGTGTGGATGCCCGATTCCACCCCTATTTAAGCCGCGATTCAGCCCGATTTTTGGGATCCTTTCCCATCTTCTCTCCAACTTTTCTCAATCTTTTGGGAGGGCATCGGCTAGGGTTTTGAGAGGCTTTTCAAGTGATAAGTGTCTAAATGTAGGTGTTTTCATATATATATATATATATATCGTATTCACTTTGCATGTATTTTGTGAGGTTTGATGCACCTTTTGCGGGTATTCGTCTTCTATTTGCTTTGTAGGGCATGAGAAAGCCATGGAGAAGAAGAAGATATCATTTAGGTGAAAAGAGAACAAAACAACAATTTCATACCACCCCCATACCACCCAATATGGGGGCTGTATGCACTGTAGTAGCGGAATGATTTAAAGATGTCTGCCATGATATCCATGCCACCCCATACCACTAGTATGGGGGCCATATGGAGGCCGTATGAACCCCATATGCACCCCATATGGAATGCGAATCTAGGTTATTTGAGTGCCTTATGACCCCCATACGACCCCCTATACGACCCGTATGCCATGAGGGGTATAAAAGCAGACTTTTAGGGCAGAACATGAGATGTTTTCTGGACATATTTTGAGAGACTACTTGAGAGTCTTTGGGCGATCTTAGGAAGGAGAAGAAAGGCAAGGAAGCTAGGATATTATTCAAGGCCAAGGTCCAAGACTCTCAAGGCAAGAAGGCAGCTTCATTCAAGGGGAGATCTACCACAATTCGAAGGAAGACGACCCGCGGCTAGAGGAAGCGTCATTTGGCACTCCTTTGGCGGGGGAAGCATCATTCGGCACATTCTCTACCTCCTCATCCACCATTTCATCTAGGGAGTGTCATTTATGCTTTTGTTTCATGTTTTGCTTGATTGTATTGCTTTTTGTGGGATGATGACACACTAGACCACCAAGGCCACTGGGTGTTGGTGAACCTTGGGCGGTTTATCATGTATTTTGGATGATTACTTGTTAATTCCATGCTTGGGTAATTTTGAGATTTAATCCATTGTTTTCATGCTAAGTGCTACAAGAAGGAGAAACCCATAGCTCTTTTATGAGTGATGCATGTAGATGTAACTTGCTCACATGTATTAGATCATGAATGGATGAGAAGGGGATATATCATCACGCTGAGAAATTGGGTGTTGGTAGCCCTCCATGTTAGGTTAAGCCGAAGAAGAGTAGGTTTACTCCTATTTGTGATGTCCTAGTATTTAATGTAATCGTAGGAACGTGGGTTTGGACGAAATTCCTATCAATGTTCGTATGGGATTAGGGTTCAATAGCCGAGAAATTGGGGTTGTTAAAATCTAGAAATCTCTTGGTCCAATTTAGCCTTGCATCTTTTAATCATCATCGATGTTTCATGATAACCCCTCAAGGGGATCCACATCCATAGGCCTTTGCATTACATTGATTCTCTTGCTTGCTCATTGCTTGTTTTCTATAATTTGTTGGAAATCTTGTTTTAGTTTTAATTGCTTCTAGTAGAGTAAATTAAATCACTTGAGATCATAGGCTAGATAGTAGTTCGAGAAGAAGTAATAGGAGATCCTTAGCCCCGTGGAATACGATCCTCGTGTCTTCACAAGAGGTATTACTTGGCGATCTCGTACACTTGCAGGGAAGCAATCAAGTTTTTGGCGCCATTGCAGGGGAATCCTTAAGGAATTCTAAGAAACTTTTAGATTATTACTCTAGACATTTCATTCTTTACTCATTTTTATCGTTGTTTTTCTTTACCTTTGACCATAACTTTCTATCATTTTTCTTGGTTTTGCAAGGTACTGTACATGACATGTTCAAATCCATCGACCTTGATTACAGCGGATAGGGTTGGGTACATAGAACATTGAAATTTAGGATAGAGAGTCTTTAATCATGGCTGAAGAGAGACACATTTTATCCGAATATGAAAGATCTCAATTCACGGGTGATGAGTTTAGTGTTCAAGCACCATCCGTGGCATCCAACAACTATGAAATTAAAACAAGTACAATCAGCATGGTCCAGAACTCGGTTCAATTCAATGGTCTTGCAAATGAAGATGCACATGGCCACCTCTCCAGTTCCTCCAAATTTGCTCTACATTCAATATTAATGGCGTGTCGGACGATGCTATCCGTTTGAGGGTATTTCCATTTAGTTTGAGAGACAAGGCATATCATTGTCTTACATCATTATCTCCGGGGTCTATAAAAACATGGAAGGATATGGTTGAGAAGTTCCTTGGGAGGTATTTTCCGCCAAGCAAAGCGGCCAAGTTGAGACAAGAAATTTTAGCCTTTAAACAAGGGGAGTCCGAAACATTGTTTAAAGACTATGAAAGATTCAAAGATCTCCTTAGAAGGTACCCCCATCATGGTTTTACTCATGGATGTGAGTACAAATCATTTACAATGGTCTGAATTATGCTACTCACCAACTCATTAATGCCGTAATGGGTGGTTCTCTTAGCAACAAGTATCCCGATGAGGCCAAGCAATTACTTGAGTCTATGGCAAGCAATGAAACACATTGGGCCTCAAGAGGATTTTCACAAAAGACAGATGGGCTTTACAAAGTGAGTAGCAATGATACCTTGGCCGCAAAGATTGATGTGTTGACTCGAAATGTTGATCTTCTTATGGGCAGTAGTTCGAGGTCATAATCAGTGATGAATTGCAGCACTTGCGGTGGTCGGCATGGTGCAACCTTATGCCCGATTGCTAGCTCCTCTGTTTCTTCCATTGAGAATGTTCACTACATTGGGGACAACGAAATCAAGGGAACCTGTATAGCTCAACTTATAATCCGTGGTGGAAGAACCACCCCAATTTTGCCTGGAATTAAGGCTAACAACAAAGAGGTGCACCACCCCAAGGATGTTAATTTCAACAACCGCCTTTTGAGAAAAAAATTACTACTGAAGAATTCCTTGCCAAGTTTATGCTCAGTACTGATGCCAGGTTCAATAGCCTAACTAGTAACATGGATGCACAATTTGGCAAGGTGAATGCTCAGCTCACTCAGCACGCCGAACAGTTCAGTGAGATAGGTTCAATTTTGAGAAACCTTCAAGCTTCTATAAAATCACTTGAGCATCGAGTAGGGGAACTCGCTAGGGCAAATTCTGAGCGTCCTTTAGGTTGTGTTCCTAGTAACACGGAAGACAATCCAAGGGAGCACTTGAAGGCCATTACCCTTAGAAGTGGGAGGCAAGTGGAGACAAGGGTCGAAGTTGACCCAAGTGTCAAGAAAAGTTGGGTAGCCTTTGGGTAAGACCTCAAACTAGTTGAAGAAAATAGTGAAGATAACAATCTGGGAAGAAATGACAAACTTCAACAACAAGAACCATCAAAATCATCTGAGTACAAGCCTTCTATCCCTTATCCAACCAGATTGAAGCATGGAAAGGAGGACATCCACTTCAGAAAATTCATCAACATCTTCAAACAACTCCACTTGAACATCCCGATAGTTGAAGCATTGACTCAAATGCCGAAATTTGCCAAGTTTTTAAAAGAGCTCCTTACGAACAAGAGAAAGTTGGAGGAAGAATGCACGGTTGCACTTACGGCGAATTGCTCAGCCATTTTATAAAAGAAGCTCCCACAAAAGTTGAAAGATCCGGGAAGCTTCATTGTCCCGTGCACGCTTGAAGAAGGAGTCCAAGAAAATGCTCTAGCGGATTCAGGGCCTATCATAAAATGTCATGCCTTACACCATGTATTTGAAACTTGGCTTCGATGAGTTAAGGCCCACTAGGATGACCTTACAATTGGCGGATCGATTAACAAGGAAACCTCGTGGGATTGTTGAAGTTGTGATTGTCCGAGTTGACAAATTTGTCTTTCCTGTGGATTTTGTCATCATGTACATCGATGAGGATGTGGAGATACCATTGATTTTTAGCCGACCATTCCTCAGTGCCTCAGGTGCCCTAATTGATTTGAAAGGAGGGAAATTAACGTTAAGAGCCGGAGAAGAGGAAGTGGTGTACACTTTGTCGGCTGCTATAAAACATTCTGTAGATCATGATGACACACTTTACTTCATTGATGAAATTGATAGGTTGATTTTTTATTTTGTGCAGGAAGTGCTCTCAATAAACCCTTTGGATGAGTATTTGGGAGAGTTGGAGAATGAAGAACAAGAAGAACCTCACTACCATCCTCAAATTCACAACTTGAAGCAAGCAAAAGAGAAGGTATCCTTTACTAATGCTAAGGAAAAAGAGAAAAAATAATCATTTGTGAAGAAAATATGGAGGGAGATTGATGGGAGAAAAAAGAAAGGTACCAAGTTTCATCACCCCACCTCTTAACGAGGAAAGGTAAATTTTTCACCCCTCTCTACTTATGATCAATTTGAGGTGTTTTCAATGTTGTCACTGAATTTACCGGGAAAAAACAACACTACATGGGAAATTGGCGGTGGCTTCAAACTCTTTGAACCCCCATGAGGTAAGGAATGAGGTAAGTCAGGCTCGTGACATTAAACAAGCGCTTCTTGGGAGGCAACTCAAGCATTTGGTGGCTTTTTCTTGCATTTTTTGTATTTTAGATCATAGTTAATTTCAATTTTCGTATTTCTTAGACGTGTTTGTTTTTGATTAAGTTCATGCTCACGCGCTTGGCACATTGTTCTCATCATTTTAGTTGTGATTTATTTGTGCAACTTCTTGAGAAACTCATATTTTGGTGTCATTTCATGCGCTAGATCATCGTTTTATTCATTTTATTCATTTTTGGAGAAGTCTTTGAGCTTACCATTTTGTTTTTACATCATTTTAAGTAGGATTTCGAAGTTTTGAGTGATTTTAAAATTCATACGGCCATACTGGGGCTTATGTAGGCTGTCTAAGATAAACACAGATCCAATCTAGTGGCTTTGTGCCATCTCAGACGGCCTCCAAATGACGCCCATACGGGGCCGTCTGAGATGCGCAGGATCTCTCGGCCTATACAGCCCCCATACGGGGCCGTATGCGGCGTGCTTGCCCTTTTTAAACACCTTTTCTTCTCTCTCTCTTCCATTCTCTCATTTCTCTCATCTTTCGACAGATTTTCTCTCTTCTTTCTCACTCATTTCTTTGCCAAATCTCCTCATTTTTCCTCCTAAAACTTCCCTCCATCTATTGGAGACTTCAATCTAGTGGTAGTTCTTGAGTTTAAAAGCTTGTTTTCTCAAGATTTTCATCAGTATGCTTTTTTTCAATGCCCTAGTTTTTATCTTTTTTTCATTTATTGTGCATTCTTGGAGCTTTTTGTGTGGGAATTTCATTAGAATTTTTCTTAGCTTTTGGATGATGTGAATGTCATGGATGGATTTTTCATTTCAAATTTATGTAAAAACTGTTTTTCGATTCCATTAATATAGTGGAAATCTTTTGCCTCATGAATAATGACCATACGGCTCCCATACGGCCGTATGACCACAAAAATCTGATTTTTCATTTGTTTCCTCTATCTCTTGTATTTTATTTTGATTTATATTGTATCCCTATAAGGTTGAACAAGGTTTATCTTCATTGTAGGGATGCCTCACACTAAAAGACTCGCCTCCAAACGCCCAAGCACCACTGAATCCTCATCTACACCGGATGAACCCATCTTGAAGTTGGCCCATCATCGAGAGAAATATGATACCTTCAAAACAAAACCATTTGGGAGCGTTGTGTTACATTGATTGGGGGGCTTGTGGAGAGCCTTGGGATAGAAAATCAAGTCAAAGGAATGTCTATCACATAATTGTTGGGATAAGCTTTTTGCCATTAATGAGCCAACCTTTCACCAATTAACTTAGAGGTTTTGAGTACCTTTGAGGCATGACAAGATGCACAATCCTTGCGCGATAGGAAATGTGTTACCATCCTTTTTCAAGCTTTTGGAAGAACTCGTACTATGTACCACTTGGACTTTGCCATGTATTTGGGAATCTATGATGATGAGTTTATCAATTCAATGCTTGGTGACCCTGTCTTAAGATTGATTTTTCCAAGTGATGGTAGTAGAAGCAGCTATTGGGCAACCTTCAAAGGTGAGTGACCAAACCCTAAAGGCCTCACCCATGACAAACCCAGCACACAGATATCATTCATGCTTTGATTGCTCATTCTATTTGGGGGTCGGGACTGATAACAAAGGGGGTGGTCACTCAGCTCGATCTTTTACACGATGTATGGCATTCTTTGAGTGACGCCCTACTCATCTTGGGCCACCTTGTTGCCGATGTATTTATTCACCAGGATCGTATACGCGATTGGGAGCTATATTTGCTGGGCCCTATGTGACTAGATTGATCCATGGCATGGGTTTATTTGAGCATACTCAAGGTATGACTATTGTAGGAGGTGCACCACCCCTTGGGAAGGCCCACATACGGGCAATAGTCTTGGTGGTGAGCGAGCGTGCAAGTGGCAGACACACACATGTCACTAGGCCAATGGCGAGTCCATCGAGCAAGAGATAGAGCACTGCTAGTCGAGCCTGAGGGACACTCCTATCCCCTACCCTCGGCACTACATCATTACCATGATTTTGACACGAGACCAAGGAGGATTGATGGAGAGATTTCTAGGCTAGTGCATCGGGAGCATCGTGAGATTCGTGGCCAACTTCACCGGATCATTGAGGGACAGATTGACTCAAAGGTAGGATTTTTCACCGTTTCATCACCTCGTACTATGGCTCATCCTCGCACCCTATGACCACTTCTTCTGCCGCCATGCCACCACCACCGACACCAGATTGTGATGAGTAGTGCCCTATTTGAGCATGGACACCTTTCATTTACTTTAGTTTGTTTTGTTTTGTATTTTTGTGTTTTGAATGAGTTGGCATAGTTCGTACCCTACCGATTTGTGATTGTCGAACTCTATGTTATTTTCATCCCTGTGTTTTGTTGACAACTCTCTATTTTCTTCCTTGTGTTTGTATTCTTAGATTTTTGTGGAATGATCATGTCCCCTTGTTGCCTCGCAAAGCATTGAGCGAATTTGGTGAGCTTTCCTAGTTTTAATGGAGGACGGACGAGACATGTATTGCTCACCACACCTTTTGTCGAGTCATACCTCATGACAATCACATGATGAACCGGGGAAGTTTCGTTTTCATCCTCCTCTATTATTTGCATTGCTTCTTCTTGCATGTTTTTCATGAATAGTGTACATTGACGGCAATGCACAATACTAAGTGTGGGGATGGGTGTATTTCATGTATTAGTACCATTTTTTACATGCTAGTGTTACCTATGATGGCTTTGTTCATTCTTGTAAGATTCTTTTAGCTTGGATTAATGATTTATGTGAGTTACTCATTGCTATACTTTAGTGAATCCTGTTTTACCCATAGTATTGTCATGTGCACTGAATTTTTTGTTGATGCCCTAGGAATACCTAATGTGACTACTCTAACTCTCTTGTATGCGTAACACACTACTTTGAGTACTTGGCCTTAGAACACTAAGTTCTATCCTTCAATGGACTCTTAAGAACTTCTAAGTCTTGTTGAGCTAATCCTAGTTTTGTGTCATGTAGAGTACTCTGAAGATGTGATCTAGGGTGAAAAAAGATAAAAGAAAAAAAATGAGTCTATGTCAGTATTCCTCTACTACTAAAGGATGAATGCGTCTATGTAGACTATAATCAAGTAGTTGGGTAGCTCTTGTGCCTAACCAGCATGTGCACCCTCCGAAAAGATTTCAAAATGATGTTGGTACAACCTACATTAGTCAGACTTAAAAAAAAGAAATGAATGATGAAATAAAAATAAAAATAAATAAATAAATAAAACTCTAGTGATCTTTTTGAGCACCTTCCAAAGGTTTTGAGATGAAAAGTGGATTTAGTTTCGAGCTATAGAATTAGAAGGATCTTACTTGGCCATTGAAGTAGCACTTAGTAGTTTAAGACTTAGTATTCTTTGTAAGTGGAGTGATTAGCATCTAGAGCTATACTGATTGAAGTCCTTAGGCTAGACCAGATCAGGGAAAATGAGATATAAGATTCACTTACACGGCACAGACATATAAGGGTGACACAGGACATTTTTATAATGCTTATTGACTGTAACTCAATGATAAGTGCTTGTGCGATATGAATGCGAATCGTTCATTCCTTATGTTGAGCATTACTTTTCTCGGGTTTTTACACTAATATGTGTGTTTTTATATTACTTTTATGCAGGTCGGGTTGTGAGGCCGAGTATGAAGGAAAGAAGCCAATGTGGATCATAATGCACCGATTTTGGAGGAAATCTTGCTAAGGTTCAAACGCGAAGACATAGGTCAGGTGTGAGATGCTAGAGTGTGTGCCAACCTCCTCGTATTCGAGTGGGTACATCCATTTGGAGGGGTACAAAAGCAGTCACACTTGAGCATTCCGACTTATGCACATAGAACAAGAGCTCCACCAACTTACCTATTATTGAAGAAGCAAGTGATCCACGATGTGAACGTGTGCCCGTTTGCGTTACCCCGATGAAAGTATGAATTCTGGAAGCTATTCAGGCCGGATACTGCAGATGAGCACTGTAGCAATACTGAGACAAAATACTATAGCAGCACTGTTCATAGCCGACCGAGAAAACAGAAAGGAGAATCCACAAGGGCGTGTGGAAATTATCCATGGCCGTGTGGAAATTCCACATGGGCGTGTGACATTATGCACGCCCGTGGAGTGGCCCGATTTCAGCCCTATTTAGAGCCGATTCAGCCCCTATTTTTCTATTCTTTTCTCCATCTTTTCCCCAACTTGCGAGAGGGCTTCGGCTAGGGTTTTGAGGGGTATTGGCCAATGTTTTGGAGATGTTCTATGGCTCCTAGATCGTCATTCCTTAGGAAGAAGCTTGGTAGTGGAGCTTTTGTCAAGGCGTATCCTATACCGGACGAGGGAATCCTTGGACGATGAGTAGAAGAATTTCCACAAGACCATCGACACGACCATCGAGGTGGCTTTTCTATGGATTCATTGCTTTTACATTCTATTTCTTTGATTGTATTTAGCTCCATGGAGAGCTAAATCCCTAGTGGGTACTTGGGTATTTGTGAACCCTAGGATGTATTCATTTCAATGAATCTCTTTATTATGTTTCAATTAATTGATGTTTATTGTGAGCTCCAACCTTCAATGCTTGATTGTATGAACATTTCCCCTAGAGTGACACTAGGGTTGAGAGTTCTTGTTGGTAACCTTGTGAGTGAGTGACACACAACGAGCATTAAACAAAGCTAGGTTAGAGAGGATTGAGAGGGTGAGTCGAGAGGTACAGGAGCGTCCCCTTTCCCCTCCGACGTGATAGATTCTACCTCCGTTCCTCGAGTTCTTTGCGGCCATAATAGAGTGAATGGTCTAAGGATGAACCTCCGCTGGGGCCTAGTTGTGTGTGCAATGGAGTGAAGCGTTGAGGTGATCTTAGTATCTAGGGCTTAATTGTGGCTAGGGTCCTTCTGCCTGGACCAAAGGTTAGGTCTATATTTAGTAAGAGATTTATCACTTGGAATACCTAGAGCTCATTGCAATGTTTTTCGAGTGCGAGGTTGAGAGGTTATCTAATCTCTCCTCCGGGACATGAATAGAGTTAGGCATAGTTGACCTTAGATTTGGGACTATGTATGTAAGGATTTCCACGACTCACCATTGCATTGATTAGGAAGCATTATAGAGGGTTCTTGCACTTGAAGCGATTATCCTTGGTGGAGCATTATCCAAGTACCCCATCTTTATCGATTGCCTTACCTCCTTCTCTACTCTTGCTCCCTTACTTGTTGCTCTTATTGTTGAGAATTGAATCATTGTCACACTTATCCCTATTGATCTTTCACATAGCTAAGAATTGAATTAAGTGTTTTTACTCCCTACTCCCTGTGGATTCGATACCGGCTCACGTGGGATTATTACTTTGACAAACCTGTGCACTTGCGGGATATACTGAATAAGAAGTTGGCTAACAAGAGGAAGTTAGAGGAGAGTGCTTTAGTGGTGCTAGATGCTTCATGCCGAACAAGAAGAAAGACCCGGGAAGCTTCATCATTCTGTGTAATATCGGCAACTTAGGTGAGGAAATGGCATTAGCGGATTTAGGGGCAAGTATCAACGTCATGCCATACACTTTCTTCCAAAAGCAGACCGAACTATGCGACATCTGAGAAGCATCATTGAAGATGTGCTTGTCAAGGTGGACAAGTACATTTTTCCGGTTAACTTCGTAGTGCTAGATGTCGATGAGGATGTAGATGTACCCTTGATACTTGGGAGACCGTTCTTGCGGACTTCCAAAGCATTGATTGACATGGATGGCGGAGAGCTCACATTGAGAGTTGGAGATGACAAACTCACTTACCGCCTTGCTAAAGCCATGCGGCATTCTCTCGATTTTGATGACACTTTGTATTTTCTAGACACTACTGATGAGCTTGTTGATGAATACATGCTGGAAATGTTCAACCCGGATCCATATGAAGGTTTGTTCGACCAAGAGGAGAGCAATGAAGAAGTAATGATGCTTGGGTCGACTGAAGAAGTAACATCTACCCCGGGGATATTGAAGAAGGTGCTCCGGAAAATGAAGAGGGCTAGGAGACGCCACCGAAAACGCTCCAAGACTGTTGGAGACGTACTTGAACCAAGAAAGTTGGATGAACCATTGCTAGGTGGTCCGAATCCCGATAGTACACCCTCTACCCTCAAGAGACTTTGCTCATCATGCTTTCAAGTCATGGGTAAGAGGGCAACCTTCATTCATGAACCCCCGTGAGGTGAGAAAGATACGTCAAGCTTAGTGATGTTAAACAAGCGCTTCTTGGGAGGCAACCCAAGTGTTTATTGTTTTCGTATCTTTTAGTTTAGTTTAGTTGCATGAATAAATTGTTAAGTGTTGGTGTCTTAATGATTAGATGCTTGTGTTGTGATTTTGCTATTTGTTTTTAAAATTCATCATGTGTTTTATGGGCAGTTGGCAAAGTTTGGTCGTTTAGGTCCTATTTCATGTTTTTATCTGGTAAATTTTGCATAATAGGACAGGCTCTGAGTGTGTAAACATGTTCAGAGAATTTCTGCAGGGCTTGCAAATTTTTCTAAGTTATCCCGAGAAAACACACGGGCGTGTGGAATTTCCGCACGCCCGTGGGTGTGTATTGCGAACTCATCCAGAGATGGCACAGGGGCATGCGGCTGCCCCTGTGGACAACCATGCGAATGTTGCACGCCCGTGGGGAATTCCCGCACAGGCGTGTGAATTCCTGCAGAGTTGGGCAGTTTTTCCCGAGAGCACACAGGGGTGTGGACTCGCCCCTGTGGGTGACCTTGTGAACCCGTGCGAAACGCTGCAGAGGAGTTCTCTCCATCCCGAGAAGACACAGGGGCGTGCAGCTGCCCCTGTGAGTTTGGCATGTGAATGTCCACCCCTGTGGGGAATTTCCGCACGGGCGTGTGGAACACTTAGTATCTTTTTTCGGATATCCAGAGAAACCACAGGGGCGTGCAGCTGCCCCTGTGGGTCAGGAGCACGGGCGTGGATATTTTCTGTACGCCCGTGTGAAATTTGTTCAGAGTCAGTGAAAGTTTTTCTCGAGAGCACCTAGGGGCATGCATTTGCCCCTGTGAAGCTCTCCTGTAGGGCGCACGGGCGTGGATAATAAATGCACGCCCATGTGGATGCACAGAACGCCAAGGGTCGTGAGTTATCTTTAAAAGAAGAATAGTTTCTCTCCCCCTTCACAACTTCTATTCGTCTGAAAACAGTTTCACATCATTTTCCGATTCCATAGCGCCAATTTGGGAGGATTTTAGCAAGGTTTTCTGGCCGATTCTTCATTTTTTCTTCCCATCTCGTCGGTAAGCCCTATTTCTCATTTTCTTTGCCAATCCATGGTTTCCATCGATTAATATGGTTATAAATGCTTCATTTCTTCAATTAGAAATATGATTTATGTCTAGAACAAAGTTAGAAGTATTTTTGAGTTGTACTTTTGGATTTTTGAAGCATGGTCGTGCGGTTTTCACGCCCCGTGCACACACACGGGCGTGCGGAAATTCCACACGTCCGTGTGGATTTTTGCAGCTTTGTTTTATCAACTTGTTTGATCAATTTCGATTAAATTTTACAGATTATGGTACCTCGGTCGAAGAAGCAAGCTGATAAGAGATCGCGTGAGTCATCCCAAGAGCCCGAGGGCATGGGTTTTGCGATTCCAGAGCATCAGGTTCGCTATGAGCGCTTATCGAGACTACGTTTCGGACAGACTCGATTCCTGGACACGACTATACTGCGAGATCTTTAGCAGGGAGATGAGTTCGCTGATGAGGTCGAGGACCTCATTTCAGAAGGTGGTTGGCGGCAGTTGTTGATGATTAGAGAGCCAGCCATCCGAGAGTTCGCACTGGAAGTGCTATCATCGTTCGAGTTTCATAGATCATACGCGAGTTTCGATAGTGTAGACGCCATTCAGTTCAGAGTATTTGGACACCACCATAGCTTGAGCATTTCTCAGTTTTTGGTCCTACTTGGCTTGTATGAGGAGGCATTCATGGATACGGAGGAGTACGCGCATTTACAGACTGATTATCCTGGAACCCTGACCCCGCAGAGAGCTTACAGAGTGTTATGTGGTCAGGGTCAGTACGAGCCGGGGGTTTCCAAGGCCACGTGCCTTTCCCGACCTGCATATAGATACTTACATGCCATCATGAGTAGGTCGGTGAATGGCCGTGGTGATTGTACTGGTGTTATGAGCCGTCAGGAACTACTACACTTGTACTCGATGGTGCAGCATGTACCGATTCACTTAGGGCATATATTGGCAGAGTACATCAGACATCAGGGGCACTATGCTAGGTTGGGAGCGATCTTCTCGGGCCCCTACATTACGAGATTAGTGCTGGATATGGGTCTCTTGGATTTGATTCGCGGGGCCGAGAAGACAAGTATACATGCTCCCCTGGGTCCAGAGACCATGAGGTTGATGGGCATGATCCGCAGGGTTCGGACAAGGGTTTTTGCTTTAGTGCTACCAGCTCCAGAGATAGCCGAGGATGAGGGTGACGAAGCCGGGGCATCTCAGCCTGTTCCCGATCCTCAGCCAGCACCGATGGAGACCGAGGCACCTCCAGCGGCGGAGGAACCACCCCCCGTGCGTATGTTTTCACCATCTCAAGCCCATGATCACTCTGAGAGGCTCGAGAATGCTGTAGGAGTGGTCCGAGCAGAGGTTGCCGTGATTAGGGCTACACAGGCCACTCAGTATACAGAGTTCATGGCGTGTTTTGACGTGTTATAGCAGATTTTAGAGCGAGACGTCGCCTCATCATTTGTATTGCGGCCGAGGACACCGCAGGCCCCCTCAGTTCCTCCAACATCTTCATCCCCTACCCCGGTACTGGTGGACCCACCATGTGCGTCTTCAGCAGCAGCAGTAGCACAGGAGAACGAGCGTGACACTGACATTTGACATTATTAGTTTTTCCGCATTTCTTTTACTTTCTTGTATTTTATTTTAGACTTGTTCACTTAGAAAGGACTTTCCTTCTGGGCTTATGTTCATTTTGCATCATCGAGTTGTATTCATTGCTTTATCTTTTATATACACTCGATTTATTTTATTTTGTTGAGCTTCATTGAACCCCCTAGTGTATGCGTGCAGATGGTCTTGTCATCTTGGGAATTGAGACTTGGTCATGGGCACGGCGAAGGTCCTGAGGCACTTGGCCGTGTGAGCTTCACAACCCGTCGGAACACTACTCCCATGGAATTAGCTTCATCAAACACAACACTAGGTGTCAGGGAGTATTGTTTTGATTGCTTCTCCCACTTCTATTGTTGAATGATATATATTTTGAGTGAGCTTGCATGTGTACATTGAGGACAATGTACAACTTAAGTGTGTGGGGGGTTTCATAATGCGCACATCTTTTCTATTGTTCTTGATTGATATATGCTCACATAGCAAATGCCAGTTCACCTTAGTTGCAATGATTGTATTCTTAAGTTTAGGAGAATGGTTAACATTGAATGTTTTCATACTCTAGTTCTTGCTTGAATTTTTAGGAATTTTTTGCCCGATTTACACTTAGTGCACTACTCACTCCTTGAACTCTATTGGAAACTCATGTTCGATGTTAAAGGGACTAGTTAGGTTTATTTCTTGTGCTAAATTCTGAAAAAAAATGGAAAATGAAAAGAAAAAAAAACAACAACAAAATGGTTTTATTGTTTATTTGAGCTTGTTGGGTGGAAAGAGCTACCACCTATGAAGTATGGAGCTACTCTCATAAGTCGAATGCTAGTTATGCCCTAATGAGAGAAAGAGCTATCTCATAGGATGAGTGAAAGCTACCACTCCGGTAGAAAGAGCGACCACCTCGAAAGTGTGAAAGCCACCTTAGCGGCCGCTTTGGAAAGGGCTACCTTAGAGGATGTGTGAAGCTACTACCATCTTTAACATTTTTGTCACTTTTCTAGATAAATAAATCCCTTGTACTTAGAACTTTGAGGAGTTTACCTTGGGTTGTTTTGAGTGAGTTCACACACTTACACGAAATTCGGGTTTGTTGTCCTTTTTTATTCAAGTTTTTGGCTAGAGCATTGATTTTTCGTATTTAGTGTTGAAATTTTCCTTACTTATAGAATACTCTCTTTGTATAACTTGGTGAACCTAAGGCTAAGCACTTTCAATATTTTCTTCACTGATGCACAGAATGTTTTAATTTTTGCTTGAGGACAAGCAAAAGCTTAAGTGTGGGGGAGTTTGATAAGTGCTTGTGCGATATGAATGCGAAGCATTCATTCCTTATGTTGAGCATTACTTTTTTTGGGTTTATACACTAATATGTGTTTTTATGTTACTTTTATGCAGGAAGGGTTGTGAGGCCAAGTATGAAGGAAATAGGCCAATGTGGATCATAATGCACCTATTTTGGAGGAAATCTTGCTAAGGTTCAAACGCGAAGACATAGGTCAGGTGTGAGATGCTAGAGTGTGTCCTAACCTCCTCGTATTCGAGTGGGCACATCCATTTGGAGGGGCACAAAGGCAGTCACATTCGAGCATTCTAACTTAAGCACACAGAACAAGAGCTCCACCAACGTGTACACCATTGAAGAAGCAAGTGATCCACGATGTGAACGTGTGCCCGTTTGCGTTACCCCAATGAAAGTATGGAATTGCGAAGCTATTCAGGTCAAATTCTGTAGCAGAGCACTGTAGCAACAACGTAGCATATACTGTAGCGGCACTGTTCACAGCCGCCCGAGAAACCAGAGAAACGGAGAATCCATACGGGTGTGTGGAAATTATCCACGCCCGTGTGGAAATTTCGTACGGGCGTGTGGAGCATCGACGCCCGTGTAGTCATCCGATTCCAGCCCTATTTAAAGCTGATTAAGACCCGATTTTGGTATTCTTTTCTCCATCTTTTCTCCAACTTGCGAGAGGGCTTCAGCTAGGGTTTCGAGGGGTATTGGCCAAGGTTTTGGAGAGGTTCTACGGCTTTGACATTGTCATTCCTTATGAAGAAGGTTGGTAGGGGAGCTTCCGTCGAGGCGTATCCTATACCGGATGACAGAATCCTTGGACGATAAGTAGAGAACTTTACACAAGACCATCGACACGACCATTGAGGTGGTTTCTTTATGGATTCATTGCTTTTACATTCTATTTCTTTGATTGTACTTAGCTCCATGGAGAAGTAAACCCCTAGTGGGTACTTGGATGATTGTGAACCCTAGGATTATTCATTTCATTGAACTTCTTTATTATGTTTTCAATAAATTGATGTTTATTGTGAGCTCCAACCTTCAATGCTTGATTGTATGAACATTTCCTCTAGAGTGACACTAGGGTTGAGAGTTCTTGTTGGTAACCTTGTGAGTGAGTGACACACCACGAGCATTAGACAAAGCTAGGTTAGAGAGGGTTGAGAGGGTGAGTCGAGAGATACAGGAGCGTCCCCTTTCCCCTCCGACGTGATAGATTCTACCTCCGTTCCTCGAGTTCTTTGCGGCCATAATAGAGTGAATGGTTTAAGGATGAATCTCCGCTAGGGCCTAGTTGTGTGAGCAATGGAGTGAAGCGCTGAGGTGATCTTAGTATCTAGGGCTTAATTGTGGCTAGGGACCTTCCGCCTGGACCAAAGGGTTAGGTCTATATTTAGGAAGAGATTTATCACTTGGAATACCTAGAGCTCATTGCAACTTTATGCGAGTGCGTGGTGTTGATATTGTTCGATTTCTCCTCCGGGACATATATAGAGTTAGGCATAGATGACCTTAGATTTGTGATTATGTATGTAAGGATTTCCACGACTCACCATTGCATTGATTAGGAAGCATAATAGAGGGTTCTTGCACTTGAAGCGATTATCCTAGGTGAAGCATTATCTGAGTACCCTATCGATTGCCTTACCCTCTTCTTTCCTTTTGCTCTCTTACTTGTTGATTTTATTGTTGAGAATTGAATTATTTCCACACTCATCACTATTGATATTCCACATAGCTAAGAATCGAATTAAGTGTTTCTATCCCCTATTCCCTGTGGATTCGATACCCGCTCACCCGGGATTATTACTTTGACAAACCCGTGCACTTGCGGGTTATACGCAAGGGGATCCTTGTTAACGCCCGTGGAGTGGCCCGATTTCAGCCCTATTTAGAGCCGATTCAGCCCCGATTTTTCTATGATTTTCTCCATCTTTTCCCCAACCTGCGAGAGGGCTTCGGCTAGGATTTTGAGGGGTATTGGCCAAGGATTTGGAGAGGTTCTACGGCTCTGACATCGTCATTCCTTAGGAAGAAGGTTGGTAGGGGAGCTTCAGTCGAGGAGTATCCTATACCGGACGAGGGAATCCTTGGACGACGAGTTGAGGACTTTCCACAAGACCATCGACACGACCATCAAGGGGGTTTTGCTATGGTTTCATTGCTTTTACATTCTATTTCTTTGATTGTATTTAGCTCCATGGAGAGCTAAACCCGTAGTGGGAACTTTGGTATTTGTGAACCCTAGGATGTATTCATTTCATTGAATCTCTTTATTATGCTTTCAATTAATTGATGTTTATTATGGGTTCCAACCTTGAATGCTTGATTGTATGAACATTTCCCCTAGAGTGACACTAGGGTTGAGAGTTCTTATTGGTAACCTTGTGAGTGAGTGACACACCACGAGCGTTAGACAAATCTAGGTTGGAGAAGGCTGAGAGGGTGAGTCGAGAGGTACAGGAGCATCCCCTTTCCCCTCTGACATGATAGATTCTACATCCGTTCCTCGATTTCTTTGCGGCCATAATAGAGTGAATGGTCTAAGGAATGAACCTCCGCTGTGGCTTAGTTGCGTGTGGAACATAGTGAAGCGTTGAGGCGATCTTAGTATCTAGGGCTTAATTGTGGCTAGGGACCTTCCGCCTGGACCAAAGGGTTAGGTCTATAATTAGGAAGAGATTTATCACTTGGAATCCCTAGAGCTCATTGCAACTTTATTCGAGTGCGAGGTTGAGAGGTTATCGAATCTCTCCTCTGGGTCATGAATAGAGTTAGGCATAGTTGACCTTAGATTTGGGATTATGTATGTAAGGATTTCCACGACTCATCATTGCATTGATTAGGAAGCATAATAGAGGGTTCTTGCACTTGAAGCGATTATCCTAGGTGGAGCATTATCCAAGTACCCCATCTTTATCGATTGCCTTACCTCCTTCTCTACTTTTGCTCTCTTACTTGTTGCTCTTATTGTTGAGAATTAAATCATTGTCACACTTATCACTATTGATCTTTCACATAGCTAAGAATCGAATTAAGTGTTTTTACTCCCTACTCCCTGTGGATTCGATACCCGCTCACCCGGGATTATTACTTCGACAAACCCGTGCACTTGCGAGATATACACAAGGGGACCTTGTCACTCAACATCTATGTATCATTGTCCATTCCTTTTCGAGTCTTATATTTGCTTGATGCCAGAGGTAATGCATTTAGCCACTTTTCAATCTGTTTGTTTTTAATGAGTTGATTGCTTAGGGACAAGCAACGCTTAAGTATGGGGATATTTGATAAGTGTCTAAATGTAGGTGTTTTCATATATATATCGTATTCACTTTGCATGTATTTTGTGAGGTTTGATGCCTATTTTGCGCATAATCATCTACTATTTCCTTTTAGGGCATAAGGAAGCCGTGGAGAATAAGAAGATATCATTTAAATAAAAAGACAAGAAAACAAGAATTTCATACCACTCCACATACTACCCAGTATGGAGGCCGTATGCACTGTAGCAGTTGAATAATTTGGAGTTGTCTGCCTAGATTTCCATACTACCCAGTATACAGTGCCGTATGCACCTCTTATGAAACGTGAATCTAGGGTTTTTGAGTGCTATATGACCCCCATACGACCCCTATACAGCCTGTATGTCGTGGGGGGTATAAATACTGACTTTTAGGGCAGAACAAGGGGATTTTTTTCTGGCCTTCTTTTGGGAGACCACTTGAGAGGCTTTGGGGGACCTTGGGATAGAGAAGAAGGACAAGGAAGCTAGGAGATGATTCAAGGCCAAGGTCCAAGACTCTCAAGGCAAGAAGGCAACATCATTCAAAGGGAGATCTACCAAGATTGGAAGGAAGGAGACCCGTGGCTAGAGGAAGCATCATTCAGCATTCCTTTGGCGGGGGAAGCGTCATTCGGCATATATTCTACCTCCTCCTCCACCATTTCATCTAGGGAGTGTCACTTATGCTTTTCTTTTGTGTTTCAGTTGATTGTATTGCTTGTTGTGGGATGATGACACACTAGACCACCAAGGCCACTGGGTGTTAGTGAACCTTGGTAGGTTTTATCATGTATTTTGGATGATTACTTGTTAATTCCATGCTTGGGTAATTTTGAGATTTAATCCATTGTTTTCATGTTAAGTGCTACACTAAGGAGAAATCCGTAGCTCTTTTATGAGTGATGCATGTAGATGTGACTTGCTCGCATGTATTAGATCATGATTGGATTAGAAGGGGATACTTGTATCATCACGCTGAGAAATCGGGTGTTTGGTAGCCCTCCATGTAGGTGTAAGCTGAAGAAGAGTAAGCTTACTCCTAAGTGAGATTTCCTCGTACTTAATGTAATCATAGGATTGTGGATTTGGAAGAAATTCCTATCTATGTTTGTATGGGATTAGGGTTCAATCGGCGAGAAATTTGGGTTGTTCTAATCTTGGAAACTCATGGTCAATTTTACCCTTGCATCTTTTATTCATCATCCATGTTTCATGATAACCCCTCAAGGGGATCCGCATCCATAGGCCTTCGCATTACATTGAGTTTCTTGCTTGCTTATTGCTTGTTATCTCTAATTTGTTGATAATCTTGTTTTAATTTTAATTGCACCTAGTAGACTAAGTTCTCTCACTTGAGATCTTAGGCTAGATAATAGCTCGAGAAGGAGTAATAGGAGATCCATAGCCCCGTGGAACATGATCCTCGTGGCTTCGCACGAGGTATTACTTGGCGATCTCGTTCACTTGCGGGGAAGCAATCAAATGTTTACCACAAACTAGCAATGCCATATCATCCACAAACTAGCGGGCAAGTGGAAGTTTTAAACAGTGATTTAAAAAGAATCTTGGAGAAAAACATTCAGAATAGAAGAGACTGGGCAGAACACTTGGATGATGCTCTCTACGCATATAGAACTGCATATAAGACTCCTATTGGGACCACTCCATACATATTAGTCTATGGAAAAGCCTGCCACTTACCTGTTGAACTTGAACACAAAGCTTATTGGGCTGTTAAATTTCTAAATCTTGATTCCACTCCTGTAAGTGAGAAGAGGAAGCTTCAACTGAACGAATTAGATGAATGCCGTGCCATGGCATACGAAAATTCCAAACTCTACAAAGAAAGGGTGAAGGAGTACCATGGTAAGCATATCAATCACCCTAAACAATTTTAAGTGGGAGACCAAGTTTTACTATTTAATTCCAGGATGAAACTATTCCCAATAAAACTTAAGTCACGTTGGTCGGGTCCGTAAATGGTCACTCAAGTTTCCCAGCACGGAACAGTTGAAGTAACACACCCCCGAAAATGGCACTTTTAAGGTGAATGTATAGAGGTTTGATAAGTGCTTGTGCGATATGAATGCGAAGCGTTCATTCCTTATGTTGAGCAATACTTTTCTTGGGTTTATACACTAATATGTGTTTTTATGTTACTTTTATGCAGGAAGGGTTGTGAGGCCGAGTATGAAGGAAATAGGCCAATGTGGATCATAACGCACTTATTTTGGAGGAGATCTTGCTAAGGTTCAAACGCGAAGACATAGGACTGGTGTAAGATGCTAGAGTGTGTGCCAACCTCGTCGCATTAGAGTGAGCACATCCATTTGGAGGGGCACAAAAGCAGTCACACTCGAGCATTCTGACTTATGCATATAAGAACAAGAGCTCCACCAACATGTATATCATTGAAGAAGCAAGTGATTCATGACGTGAACGTGTGCCCGTTTGCGTTACGCCGATGAAAGTATGGAATTGGGGAGTTATTCAGGTCAAAGACTGTAGCAGAGCACTATAGCCCGTGGAGTTGCCCGATTCAAGCCCTATTTAAAGCCGGTTCAGCCCCGATTTTGGTATTCTTTTCTCCATCTTTTCCCCAACTTGCGAGAGGGCTTCGGCTAGGGTTTTGAGGGGTATTGGCCAAGGTTTTGGAGAGGTTCTACGGCTCCGACATCGTGATTCCATTAGGAAGAAGGTTGGTAGGGGAGCTTCGATCGAGGCGTTTCCTATACCGGACGAAAGAATCCTTGGACGACGAGTAGAGGACTTTCCACAAGACCATCGACACGACCATCGAGGTGTTTTCTTTATGGATTTATTGCTTTTACATTCTATTTCTTTGATTGTACTTAGCTCCATGGAGAGCTAAACCCCTAGTGGTAACTTTGGTATTTGTGAACCCTAGGATGTATTCATTTCATTGAATCTCTTTATTATGCTTTCAATTAATTGATGTTTATTGTGGGTTCCAACCTTGAATGCTTGATTGTATGAACATTTCCCCTAGAGTGACACTAGGGTTGAGAGTTCTTGTTGGTAACCTTGTGAGTGAGTGACACACCACGAGCGTTAGACAAAAGCTAGGTTGGAGAAGGGCTGAGAGGGTGAGTCGAGGAGTGCAGGGAGCATCCCTTTCCCCTCGACATGATAGATTCTACATCCGTTCCTCGATTTCTTTGCGACCATAATAGAGTGAATGTCTAAGGGATGAACCTCCAGCGGGGAGCCTAGTTGCGCGTGTAATGGAGTGAAGCGTTGAGGGTGATCTTAGTATCTAGGGCTTAATTGTGGCTAGGGACCTTCCGCTCTGGACCAAAGGGTTAGGGTCTAAATCTAGGAAAAAGATTTATCACTTGGAATCCCTAGAGCTCATTGCAACTCTATCGCGAGTGCGAGGTATTGAGATTGTTCGATTTCTCCTCCGGGACATGCATAGAGTTAGGCATAGTTGACCTTAGATTTGGGACTATGTATGTAAGGATTTCCACGACTCACCATTGCATTGATTAGAAAGCATAATAGAGAGTTCTTGCACTTGAAGCGATTATCCTAGGTGAAGCATCATCCGAGTACCCCATCTCTATCGATTGCCTTGCCTCCTCCTTACTTTTGCTCTCTTACTTGTTGCTTTAAATTTCTGAGAATTGAATCATTACCATACTTATCATTGTTGATACTCTATATAGCTAAGAATCGAATTAAGTGTCTTTACTTCCTACTCCATGTGGATTCGACCCCGCTCACCCAGGATTATTACTTCGACAAACCCGTGCACTTGCGGGATATAAGCAAGGGGACCTTGTCAAGGTTGAAGCTATATTTTAACAACAATAATTCGAAGATGACCGGGGGTAATTTCAAACTATTCGAACCCCTGTGAGGTAAGTAACAAGGTACGTCAGGCTTGTGACATTAAACAACCGCTTCTTGGGATGCAACCCAACCATTCGGGGATTTAGTTTCATGTTTTTATGTTCTTTGTGTTCATTTTTGCATGTTAGTGTTCTTTTCATATTTTCTTTAAAGTTCCGAATGTGAATAAGTCCATGCTCTAATAGTCTTTTATATTATTATCATTGTCCATGTGGTTTTTTAATTGTGTACATCGATGAGAAACACTTGTTTTGGCTATCATTTCATGCATTATATCAAAATTTTGAACCATTATTTCATGTTGGAGGTGTTTTTGGAACACTTTGTAGCTATGCCCATTTGTTTGGAGAAGTGATTGAAGCTTTAAAACATGATTTCAAGGGTATACGGCCTCAATGAAGAGCTCACAGAGGCTGTTTGCCCCAACTAGGGAAGAAAGCTTAGGGCATACGGCCTCAATGAGCTCCTCATTGAGGCCGTATAGCAATGAGCTCCTCATTGTGGCCTTCTACCCCATCCAGTGAGAATGCACTAGGCTATATGGCCTCAATGAGGAGCTCATTGAGGTCGTATACCCTAAACTGAGAGATTACACTAGGGCATACGGCCTCAATGAGCTCCTCATTGAGGCCTTATGGAGTCTAAATTATCATGCTAAACTTGCTATCTTGTTTCTCTCTTCACTATTCTTCTTCTTCAACCGAACTATAATCTTCATTATCCATCAAACCATGGTCAGATCTCATCATCTCTTGCTCTAATTTATCTCCTGACCACTTTAAGAAGTCGATCTAGTGGTTTTATCCAAGCTCCACTCAAGTTTTATCAAGCTTTTGTTGGTAAGAATCTTGATGACTTAATTTTATTTTCTTCTTTTCTTCTTTCTTTATTGAGCTTGTGTGTTGATTGTTTCAAGCATTTAGTTTGTCTTGTGTGGTATAAGCATCATGGTTGTGAATTTTCTTGAATTTATATACAATTTTTTTGAATTTCATAATGATGAGAACCTCTTGCAATTTGAATATTGTCCATACGGGCCCCCCATATGGCGATATGGATCCTATTCTATTCTGTTTCTCCACATTTTTACCCATTTTCTTTCCACATTTTACACTCTCTTAGATTTTTTGAAGTCTTATATGGTTTATTCTTGATGTAGGAATGCCGAACATTAAGAAATTTGCCTCCAAACTTCCAAGAAGCATCATGCCAACTCCGAAGAACCCCACATTAAGCTTGCTCGTCATAAAGCACAGTATGAAGTTTTGAAGACCAAAACTTTTGAGCACATTTCACCAAATAGAATGGGGTATTTTGGAATACTTGGGACGGATGAACAAGTTAAAACTTACTTTTACATGGTTGTTGGCGAATTTGTTTGAAATCAAAGCTCCTACCTATCGCCAACTAACCATGGAGGTTTTGAGCACTTTTGAAGCACACCAAGACCACCACATCAACAATGTCTAGCGATGACTAGTTTGACATTTGAGCATGGACGCTTGCTTTATTTTTGTAGTTTGTTATTTTGCTTTACTTTCTACATGTGTGTCTGTTTGATTCTAATAAGTTGGGAAGGGTTATGCCCTCCAACCTTGTATAGAACCTTCTTTACTTTATCTAGTTTGTGTGTTTGACTACTCCCTAGCTTTTAGTTCGCTTGCATTTAAATTTTTGTTTTGAATGATGATGTCCCATTATGTCTTGCAGGGCATTAAGGGAGCTTGGTGAACTTCCCCACATTCTATGGAAGCTGGACCCGACATGTATCGCTTGCCATACCTTATAATCCGGTCGGATATCGCCATTTACACAAGATGAACAAGGGAAGTTTATTTTTACCCTCCACTTTTGTTTTGATTACTTATTCTACCATGCTTTTCGTGATTATGTACATTGGGGACAATGTATAACAATAGGTGTGGGGATGGGTGTATTTCATGTATTAGTGTCATTATTTGCATGCTAGTGTTACCCATGATGGCTTGTTCATGATTGTAAGACTCTTCTAGCATTGATTAATGATTGATGTGAGTTACATATTTGTTATTTGATAAGTGCTTGTGCGATATGAATGCGAAGCATTCATTCCTTATGTTGAGCATTACTTTTCTCAGGTTTTTACATTAATATGTGTGTTTTTATGTTACTTTTACGCAGGTAGGACTGTGAGGCTAAGTATGAAGGAAATAGGCCAATGTGGATCATAATGCACTTATTTTAGAGGAGATCTTGCTAAGGTTCAAACCCGAAGACATAGGACAGGTGTGAGATGCTAGAGTGTGTGCCAACCTCCTCGCATTCGAGTGAGCACATCCATTTGGAGGGGCACAAAGGCAGTCACACTCGAGCATTCTGTCTTATGCATATAAGAACAAGAGCTCCACCAACATGTATATCATTGAAGAAGCAAGTGATTCACGACGTGAACGTGTGCCCATTTGCGTTACCCGGGTGAAAGTATGGAATTGGGAAGTTATTCGGGTCGAAGACTGTAGCAGAGAAATGCAGTAATCACTGTAGTAGCATTGTTCACAGCCGGCCGAGAAATCAGAGAAACAGAGAATCCACACGGGCATGTGGAAATTATCCACGCCCATGTTGAAATTCCGCACGGGCGCGTGTATCATCCATGCCCGTGGAGTTGCCCGATTCCAGCCCTATTTAAAGCCGATTCAGCCCCGATTTTGGTATTCTTTGCGCCATCTTTTCCCTAACTTGCGAGAGGGCTTCGACTAAGGTTTCGAGGGGTATTGGCCAAAGTTTTGGAGAGGTCCTACGTCTCCGACATCATGATTCCATTAGGAATAAGGTTGGTAGCGGAGCTTCGATCGAGGCGTATCCTATGCCGGACGAAGGAATCCTTGGACGACGAGTAGAGGACTTTCCACAAGACCATCGACATGACCATCAAGGGGGTTTCTTTATGTATTCATTGCTTTCACATTCTATTTCTTTGATTGTACTTAGCTCCATGGAGAGCTAAACCCCTAGTGGGTACTTGGGTGATTGTGAACCCTAGGATGTATTCGTTTCTTTGAACTTCATTATTATGCTTTCAATAAATTGATGTTTATTGTGAGTTGCAACCTTGAATGCTTGATTGTATGAACATTTCCCCTAGAGTGACACTAGGATTGAGAGTTCTTGTTGGTAACCTTGTGAGTGAGTGACACACCACGAGCATTAGACAAAGCTAGGTTAGAGAGGGTTGATAGGGTGAGTCGAGAGGTACTGGAGCATCCCCTTTCCCCTCCAACGTGAAAGATTCTACCTCCGTTCCTCGAGTTCTTTGTGGCCATAATAGAGTGAATGGTCTAAGGGATGAACCTCCATTGGGGCCTAGTTGCGCGTGCAATGGAGTGAAGCGATAAGGTGATCTTAGTATCTAGGGCTTAATTTCGCCTGGACCAAAGGGTTAGGTCTAATTCTATGAAGAGATTTATCACTTGGAATCCCTAGAGCTCATTGCAACTCTATGCGAGTGCGAAGTGTTGAGATTGTTCGATTTCTCCTCCGGGACATGCATAGAGTTAGGCATAGTTGACCTTAGATTTGGGACTATGTATGTAAGGATTTCCACGACTCACCATTGCATTGATTAGGAAGCATAATAGAGAGTTCTTGCACTTGAAGCGATTATCCTAGGTGAAGCATCATCCGAGTACCCCATCTTTATTGATTGCCTTGCCTCCTCCTTACTTTTGCTCTCTTACTTGTTGCTTTTAATTTATGAGAATTGAATCATTACCACACTTATCATTGTTAATACTCCACATAGCTAAGAATCGAATTAAGTGTCTTTACTCCCTACTACCTGTGGATTCGACCCCGCTTATCCGGGATTATTACTTCGACAAACCCGTGCACTTGCGGGATATAAGCAAGGGGACCTTGTCAAGTTTTTGGCGCCGTTGCCAGGGAGCTAGGCGTTTAGAGATACTTTGCACTTTGTTTTCTTAGCTATTTCACTACACATTCTATTTCATATCTTCTTATTCTATCATCGTTCTAATTTTCTTTTTCCTTACTTTTGGTGCAACACTAGGTTATGACCGGAATCCATCAATATTGATTGAAGGAGACCCTGAGCTTGAACGTACACTTAGAAGTAAATGGAAAGAACCTGTACAAGAACTGCCTAATCCAGCTGATTTGGAAGTAGAAGGATTTGACAACATGGCAGAACAAAATGAGCAACAACAAACACTATCCGATTATGCCATACCTTCAGTGTTCGGGACACAATCGAGTATTGTGTGTCCCCCAATTACAGCTCAGAACTTTGAGCTAAAGCCGGCATTCATCCATATGCTACAGCAGTCCGCACAATTTAACGGTTTGGCCGATGAGGATCCAAACAGTCACATAGAGAGCTTCCTCGAGGTGTGTGACATGCTGAAGATAAATGGTGTGACGGATGATGACATCAAGTTGAGAGCCTTCCCATTTTCCTTAAAGGGGAAAGCGAAGCAGTGGCTACACTCATTACCTAGAGCATCAATCACTACATGGGAGGAGATGGTAGAAGCTTTTCTAGCCCGTTATTTCCCTCCCGGAAAATCAACAAAGCTTAGGAATGAGATCTCATCCTTTATGCAGTTGGAATTGGAGTCTCTATTTGAGATATGGGAAAGGTTCAAGGAACTCCTGCGAAAGTGTCCGCAACACAGATTCCCGGAGTGGATGATTGTTCAAACCTTCTACAATGGTTTGAACCCGAGTACAAGGCAACTCTTGGATGTGGCGGCAGGAGGTACCTTAGGTAGCAAAACCCCCGACAAGGCTCGTCAATTGATTGAGAAAATGGGGTTAAATAGCTACCAGTGGAACGCTAGGGAGAAGAAAAAGGTGGCCGGTCTCCATGAAATTGATGCGGGAACTTCATTGGCGGCCCAAGTGGAGAGTTTGAGTAAGAAGCTAGATCTTATAGCTTCGAATAGAGTTGCGGCTGTGACCAATTAGACCGGTTGTAGTGGAGGACATGCTTCCTCCGATTACCCAATCGTCAATGGTGATGTTTCTTCAGTTGAGAATGTTGACTTTGTAGGTAATGGTATGAGACCTCAAGGGAATCCATACAGCAACACCTACAATTCAGGTTGGAAGAATCATCCCAACTTTTCATGGAGTAATCAAGGACCACAGAAGACCATGGGGCCATCGGGGTTCCAACAACAACAACAACAAGCCCTCAAGTGGAAAACAGAATTTCAGGCTTGGAAACCCGAATGACGGATTTGGAGAAGCACTTGGCTAGATTTGTTCAATCAGTAAACACAAGGTTTGAATCAGTCGAGGCTACACTTCGCAATCACACCGCCTCCTTGCACAATCTTGAAAATCAAGTGGGGCAAATTGCGAAGTCTCTCTCCGAAAGGCCACGTTGGACTTTACCAAGCAACACGGAAACCAACACTAGAGAACATGTGAAGGCGATCACTTTGAGAAGTGGTCGTGAGGTTGAAGGGAGGCTTCTGAGTGAGATGCCGAAAGAACACTCACCCGTGGTTATAGAGATTGAGGAGGGAGCAAACAAAGAGAAAGAGGTGGCACCCCCACCTTTCAAGCAAGAATCCCTTATCCCTCTAGATTGAAAAATGACCAAGGGGATGAACAGTATAAGAAGTTCCTGAGTTTGTTCAAGCAACTCCACATCAACATTCCTTTTGTTGAGGCTTTGGCTCAAATGCCTAAGTATGCGAAGTTCCTGAAAGACCTATTGACCAACAAGAGGAAATTGGAGGAGAGTGCTTCAGTGGTGCTTGATGCTTCATGCTAGGCAGTGTTGCAAAAGAACATGCCGAACAAGAAGAAAGACACGGGAAGCTTCATTATTCCGTGTAACATTGGCAACTTAGGTGAGGAAATGGCATTGGCGGATTTAGGGGCAAGTATCAACGTCATGCCATATACTTTCTTTCAAAATCTAGGCTTGGGTGAGCCTAGGCCTACTCGGATGACTTTACAATTGGCGGACCGAACAGTATGACATCCGAGAGGCATCATTGAAGACGTGCTTGTCAAGGTGGATAAGTACATTTTTTCGGTTGACTTTGTAGTGCTAGATGTCGATGAGGATGCAGATGTACCCTTGATACTTGGGAGACCGTTCTTGCGGACTTCCAAAGCATTGATTGACATGGATGGCAGAGAGCTCACATTGAGAGTCGGAGACGATAAGCTCACTTACCGCCTTGCTGAAGCCATGCGCCATTCCCTCGATTTTGATGACACTTTGTATTTTCTAGACACTACTGATGAGATTGTTGATGAATATATACAGGAAATGTTCAACCCGGATCCGTATGAAGGTTTGTTCGACCAAGAGGAGAGCAATGAATAAGTAATGATGCTTGGTTCAAATGGAGAGGAAACATCTACCCCGGGGATCTTGAAGAAGGTGCTCCGAAAAATGAAGAGAGCTAGGAGACGCCACCGAAAACGTCCCAAGACTGTTGGAGATGTACATGAGCCAAGGAAGTTGGACGAACGATTGCTAGGTGGTCCGAAGCCCGATAGTACACCCTCTACCCTCAAGAGACTTTGCTCATCATGCTTTCAAGTTATGGGTAAGAGGGCAACCTTCATTCATGAACCCCGTGAGGTAAGAAAGATGCGTCAAGCTTAGTGACGTTAAACAAGCGCTTCTTGGGAAGCAACCCTAGTGTTTACTCTTTTCGTACCTTTTAGTTTAGGTTGTTTACATGAATAAATTGTTAAGTGTTAGTGTTTCAATTTTTGAGTGCTTGTGCTGCGATTTTATTGTGGGTTTTTAAAAGAATTCATTGTATGTTTTGTTGCGAGTTGGCGAAGTTTGGTCGTTTGAGTTCTATTTTATATTTTTATCTGGTAAATTTTGCATAATAGGGCAGGCTCTGAGTGTGTCAACATGTTCAGAATATTTCTGCAGAGCCTGCAGGTTTTTCTAAGTCATCCAGAGAAAACACACGGGTGTGGGGAATTTCCGCACGCCCGTGGATGTGTACTATGAACTCATCCAGAGAGGGCACAGGGGTGTACGGCTACCCCTGTGGATGACCATGCGACTGGCGCATGCCCGTGGGTAATTTCCGCACGGGCGTGTAAATCCTTGCAGAGTTGGGCAGATTTTCCCGAGAACACACAGGGGCGTGGACTCGCCCCTGTGGGTAACCTTGTGAACCACACACGGGCGTGGGTAATTTCCGCACGCCCGTGTGAAACTCTGCAGGTTGCTCCCTCCATCCCGAGAAAACTCAGGGGCGTGCGATTGCCCCTGTGAGTTGGGCATGTGAATGCCCACGCCCGTGGGGAATTTCCGCACGGGCGTGCGTAATACTTGATATTTTTCTCAGTTGTCCAGGGAAGCCACAGGGACGTGCATCTACCCCTGTGGGTCAGACGCACAGGCGTGTGTAATTTCCGCACGCCCGTGTGAGAGCAGTCAGAGTCAAAAGAGCGTTTTCCCGAGAAAGCACAGAGACTTGTGTACGCTCCTGTGGCGCTCTCGAAGTGAGACACACGGGCGTGGGTAATTTCCACACACCCGTGGGGATACACAGAATTCCAAGAGACGCGATTTTCTCCTTAAAAACCTTGTGATCCGTCTCACTCTTCATCTCCAGTCGCCGGAAAACGGTTCCCGTTCATCTTTCCGACCCTTCATCGCTGTTTGGAGGAATTTTCTTCACAAATCTTACCGAATTTCAGAAGTTTTCATATTAATTTCTTCGGTAACCTTTTTTATCATCTTTTCTTCTTCACTAATTATGGTTTTTCACGGATTGTATACTTTTAAATGCAAATTTTCATGCATGATGGATGTGTAGTAAGCATTTAGAAGTGGTTTTCAATTGAATTGTTAAGATTTGTTGTGTACCCGTGCGGGAGTTTCACGGTCTGCAGAGCCACACGGGCGTGGGTAATTTCCACAGGCCCGTGTGGAATTCTACAGTATATTGCTTCTGATATTTTTGACTATTTTCGTCTTTTGCAACCCAGATATGGCACCCGACCGAAGAAGAATGAAGTTTAAGGCCTCAAACTCACTTCACCCGAGCCGATACATGTGGAATTCTCGAACCCCGAGCATCAGGCTCGCTTCGAGAGACTTTCAGCACTCGGGTTTGGTCAGACTTTCTTTGCGGATGTACAAGTGCTTCAACATATTCAGCAGGGTGACATGGTAATTAATGAGATTGATGAGATGCTGGTAGTGGGAAGCTGGAGGAGTCTGCTGACGATTAGTGAACCAGCTTACCGCACACTTACACTAGAGGTTTTAGCGTCCTTTGAGTTTCGATTGCTGCATGGGAGAGTTGACACTACAGAGGCGATACAGTTTCGGGCATTCAGACATCCATTCTCCATGAGCGTCACTGAGTTTTCGATTAGGACGAGCATGTACGATGTCACTTATACAGGTACCATGGAGTATGGCCGACTACCAGTAGATTTTCCAGTGTCAGTCACTCCATATCATGCATAAAGGATTTTGTGTGGGCATGGGGAGTAAGAACCGGGATTATCGAAGGCTTCTAGTTTGTCCTAGTTCAGTTACAGATACGTACACGCAGTCATCAGCAGGTCCGTGACAGGTTGAGCAGATAACACAGCCGCTTTGACCAGACTGGATCTGCTTTTCTTATACTCCATGGCTCACAATGTACCACTTCACTTAGGGTGCATTCTAGCAGATGTTTTGCAGTACCAGGGTCATTCGACGAGAGTGGGTCTACTATTTGTTGGCCCTTATATCACCAAACTCATTCTGGGAATGGGTTTGGGTGATCCTCTACGTGGTGCTGAGAGAACAGTTGTGCCCATCCCTCTTGCGTTCGATACGATCAGGATGATGGGGTTGGTACAGAGGTTTGGGCCATGTGTTTATATTCTCACTACACCTACCACTGAGACCACCAGAAGCGAAGGAGATACTGCGGGGGGTGTCCAGCAGACTCCTCCATCTTCTGTAGCACCGGGTATTCGAGCCTATGACCATATCGAGAGGCTTGAGACCGATGTTAGAGAGATTCGGACTGAGATAGAGGAGCTCTGGGCTTTGCAGTCGGCTCAATACATAATTCTTATAGCCTGATTCAATTCCCTTTGAGATCTCCTAAGACCCAGACCCTCAGTTTCTCTAGCACCTCCATCCTCGACCCCAGCACCGGAGGACCCACTATATGCTTCCACTCAGCAGCAGCAGCAGCAGAGCCTGAGAGCGACTCCGACACTTGACCTTTCTTTTACTTTCATGCATTTTACTTTATTTTATTTTCTTGTTCTTAGACTTGTTCACTCAGAAAGGATTTTCCTTCTGAGTTTATGTCATTTTGCATTATCGAGTTGTATTCATTGCTTCATCTTTTATACACTTGAGTTATTTTTTATTTTCTTGAGCTTCCTCAAACCGCCTCGTGTATGCGTGCAGATGGTCTTGTCATCTTGGGAATTGAAACTTAGTCATGGGCACGGTCAAGGTGCTTCAGCACTTGGCCGTGCGAGCTTCACAACCCGTTGGAACACTACTCCCAATGAATTAGCTTCATCAAACGAAACAATAGGAGTCAGGGGAGTATTGTTTTGATTGCTTCTCCCAAATCTATTTTTGAATGATATATTTTGAGTGAGCTTGCATGTGTACGTTGAGGACAATGTACAACTTAAGTGTGGGGGGGAATTTCATAATGGGCACATCTTTTCTATTGTTCTTGATTGATATATGCTCACATAGCCAATGGCGGTTCACCTTAGTTGCAATGTTTGTATTCTTAAGTCTAGGAGAATTGTTAACATTGAATGTTTTCATGCTCTAGTTCTTGCTTGAATTTTTAGGAATTTTTGCCCGATTTACACTTAGTGCACTACTCACTCTTTGAACTCTATTTTAAACTCATGTTTGATGTTAAAGGGACTAGTTAGGTTTACTTCTTTTGCTAAATTGAAAAAAAAATGGAAAAAATGAAAAGAAGGAACAAAATAGTTTTATTGTTTATTTGTATTTGTTGGGTGGAAAGAGCTACCACCTATGAAGTATGAAGCTACTCTCACAAGTCGGATACTAGTTATGCCCTAATGAGAGAAAGAGCTATCTCATAGGATGAGTGAAAGCTCTCACTCGGGTAGAAAGAGCTACGACCTTGAAAGTGTGAAAGCCACCTTAGCGGCCACTTTGGAAAGGGCTACCTTAGAAGATGTGTGAAGCTACTACCATCTTTTAAAATTTTTATCACTTTTGTAGATAAATAAGTCCCTTGTACTTAGAACTTTGAGGAGTATAACTTGGGGTGTTTTGAGTGAGTTCACACACTTACACGAAATTCGGGTTTGTTATCCTTTTTGATTCAAGTTTTAGGAAAAGCATTGATTTTTCGTATTTAGTGTTGAAATTTTCCTTACTTGTAGAATACTTTCTTTGTATACCTCGGTGAAACTAAGGCCAAGCACTTTCAATATTTTCTTCATTGATGCACAGAATGTTTTAATGTTTGCTTGAGGACAAGCAAAAGCTTAAGTGTGGGGGAGTTTGATAAGTGCTTGTGCGATATTAATGCGAAGCGTTCATTCCTTATGTTGAGCATTACTTTTCTCAGGTTTTTACATTAATATGTGTGTTTTTATGTTACTTTTACGCAGGTAGGGCTGTGAGGCTAAGTATGAAGGAAATAGGCCAATGTGGATCATAATGCACTTATTTTGGAGGAGATCTTGCTAAGGTTCAAACGCGAAGACATAGGATAGGTGTGAGATGCTAGAGTGTGTGCCAACCTCCTCGCATTCGAGTGAGCACATCCATTTGGAGGGGCACAAAGGCAGTCACACTTGAGCATTCTGACTTATGCATATAAGAACAAGAGCTCCACCAACATGTATATCATTGAAGAAGCAAGTGATTCACGACGTGAACGGGTGCCCATTTGCGTTACCCCAATGAAAGTATGGAATTGGGAAGTTATTCGGGTCAAAGACTGTAGCAGAGCAATGTAGCAACTTTGTAGCAATTATTGTAGCAGCACTGTTTACAGCCGGCTGAGAAATCAGAGAAATAGAGAATCCACACGGGTGTGTGGAAATTATCCACGCCCGTGTGAAAATTCCGCACCTGTGCATGTATCGTCCACGTCCGTGGAGTTGCCCGATTCCAGTCCTATTTAAAGTCGATTCAGCCCGATTTTGGTATTCTTTTCTCCATCTTTTCCCTAACTTGCGAGAGGGCTTCGGCTAGGGTTTCGAGGGGTATTGGCCAAGGTTTTGGAGAGGTTCTATGTCTCTGACATCGTGATTCCATTAGGAAGAAGGTTGGTAGGGAAGCTTCGATCGAGGCGTATCCTATACAGGACGAAGGAATCCTTGGACGACGAGTAGAGGACTTTCCACAAGACCATCGATACGACCATCGAGGGGGTTTCTTTATGGATTCATTGCTTTCACATTCTATTTCTTTGATTGTACTTAGCTCCATGGAGAGCTAAACCCCTAGTGGGTACTTGGGTGATTGTGAACCCTAGGATGTATTCGTTTCTTTGAACTTCATTATTATGCTTTCAATAAATTGATGTTTATTGTGAGTTCCAACCTTGAATGCTTAATTGTATGAACATTTCCCCTAGAGTGACACTAGGGTTGAGAGTTCTTGTTGGTAACCTTATAAGTCAGTGACACACCACGAGCGTTAGACAAAGCTAGGTTGGAGAGGGTTGAGAGGGTGAGTCGAGAGGTACAGGAGCGTCCCCTTTCCCCTCCGACATGATAGATTCTACCTCCGTTCCTCGAGTTCTTTGCGGCCATAATAGAGTGAATGGTCTAAGGGATGAACCTCCGCTAGGGCCTAGTTGCGCGTGCAATGGAGTGAAGCGTTGAGGTGATCTTAGTATCTAGGGCTTAATTGTGGCTCGGGACCTTCCGCATGTACCAAAGAGTTAGGTCTAAATCTTGGAAGAGATTTATCACTTGGAATGCCTAGAGCTCATTGCCACTCTATGCGAGTGTGAGGTGTTGAGATTGTTCAATTTCTTCTCCAGGACATGTATAGAGTTAGGCATAGTTGACCTTAGATTTGGGACTATGTATGTAAGGATTTCCATGACTCACAATTGCATTGATTAGGAAGCATAATAGAGAGTTCTTGCACTTGAAGCGATTATCCTAGGTGAAGCATCATCCGAGTACCCCATCTTTATCGATTACCTTGCCTCCTCTTTACTTTTGCTCTCTTACTTGTTGCTTTTAATTTCTGAGAATTGAATCATTACCACACTTATCGTTGTTGATACTCCACATAGCTAAGAATCGAATTAAGTGTCTTTACTCCCTACTCCCTATGGATTCGACCCCGCTCATCCGGGATTATTACTTCGACAAATCCGTGCACTTGTGGGATATAAGCAAGGGGACCTTGTCATTATTATACTCTATTGAATCTTGTTTCACCTCTAGTATTCTCTTGTGCACTGAATATTGTGTTGATGCCCTGGAAATAGCCAACATGACTACTCTATCTCTCTTGTATGCTTAACACACAACTTTGAGTACTTGGCCTTAGAATTCTAAGTTCTTTCTTTCAACAAACTCTTAAGAACTTTTAAGTCATGTTGAGTTAGCCCTAGTTTTGTGACATGTAGAGTAGTCTGAAGATGTGATCTAGGGTGAATGTGAAAATGAATAAAAAAAAAATCAGCCTATGTCAATATTCCTATGCTAATGAAGCATGAATGCATCGATGTAGACTGTAATTGAGTAGTTGGGTGGCTCTTGTGCCTAACCAGCATGTGCACCCTCCAGAATGAATTTTTGTGTAGTCTATGTTAGTCGGACTCGAATAAAAAATGATGAAAGGTAATGAAAATAAAAACTCTAGTGATCTTTTTGATTGCCTACTAGAAGTTCTGAGAAAAAAATGGGAGTTTGTTCAAGTATAAGAGTTAGAAGGATCTTACTTGTTCATTGAAGTAGCACTTAGCATTCTCAGTCTCAGTATTCTTTATTTGTGGAGTGATTAGCATTTAGAGCTGTACTGATTGAAGTCAGTAGGCTGGACCAGGTCAGGGCAGATGAGATACAAGGTTCACACACATGGCACAGTCATATAGGAGGTGAGACAGGATCTTTCTGTTGTCCTTACTGTTTGTAACTCATTATTTGTATATCATTTTCCATTGCTTATAGATTCTTGTACCTATTTAAGCCAGAGGTAATACATTTAGCCACTTATCATTCTCTTTGTTTTTCATGATTTGTTTACTTGGGGACAAGCAAACGCTTAGGTGTGGGGATATTTGGTAAGTGTCTAAATGTATGTATTTAAGTATATGTATTTTGTACTTCTAGCATGTATTTTTATAAGAATAGACACCCATTTTGTGCTTAATCATGTATTATTTGCTTTGTAGGGCATGAAAACACCATGGAAGACATAGAGATATGATTTAGACAGAAAAAGAGAAGGAAACCAGGTTTCGATATGGTAGCATATTCACTGTAGCGAATCACTATAGCTGGAGTACTGTAGTAGTGGAAATGTAACAAGGTCACTTTAGCATCCACTTTAGCACCTGGATATTTTTTTAGCATAGAATTGATTCAAGGCATATTGCCTCAATGAGGATCTCTGATCTTGGGATGAACACTGTAGCCAGAGAAGAGAAGTATTTTTGAAGGCATACTGCCTCAATGAGGAGGTCATTGACCCAGTATGGACATTGTTATGAGAGAAGAATGGGTTTTTCTTGGTTCATACTGCCTCAATGACCTCCTCATTGACCTAGTGTGGACCCGGTATGGAAGGCTTTTGGGGGAGTTTTTGAGTTTCATTTTATGCCTCATACGACATCCACTTAGGGAGTATTCTTGGGGGGGTATAAGATAAGATTTGGAGGATTTCTTGAGGACTTTTTGGCAGGCAACACTTGGGAGGAAGAAGGAGGAGAATGAAGACATATTTAAAGATCTTGGCATGAGGCTTGGAAGTGATCAAGAGCTTGAACTTCAAGGAGAGAGCTTCATCATCAAGGGAGAAGGAGCATTCGGCATTCATTGTGCTAAAGGAAGTATCATTCGGCCGGCATTGTTCTTCTTCATCATCATTCGGACTAGGGAGTGCCTCTTATGTATTTGTTTTAGGTTTTTCTTGAGTTTGTTATGTTTGTTTGTATGATGAGACACTATACCCCCAAGGGCACTGGATGTAGGTGAACCTTGGGTGGTTCATCATGAATTTTGGATGCTAAACTTTTATTTGAAATGCATGTGGGTTGATTTCTATCTTGGGTCATAGTTCTTTATGTCTAGAACTATAAAATGGAGAGATCCTTAGTTCTTTGTTAATTTGTATGTGTAGATGTGACCTAATCACATGTACTATATCATTAATGAGCTAGAAGGGGTATTCTTGGATCGACATGCTGAGAAATTTGATATCGGTAGCCCCTCTGAATCTTAAGGATAGACTTAGGGTAAGTGAGTCCTTATTGTAAGATTTCCCTATACTTATTGCGATCATAGGAATGGGATTAGGGAGAGATCCTTATTGACATTCGTATGGGATTAGGGTTCAATCGCCGAGAAATTGGGATTGGACTAGTCTTGAGATCCTTTGGTATAAGTCACCCTTGCTTTGCTATTACTTTGAATCCATATATCACGATGACCCCTCAAGGGGATTCTCATCACTATGCCTCTGTATCTCATTGTTGCACTTGTAATCTCCTGTGTTAACTGTACAGTTTATTCTTGCAAGTTGTTTATATTATTGCAATTGTTAGAGTAGTAAAATATGCTTAAATTGTAAGGTTAGATAATAGGTGATGGAGGAGTAATATGAGCTCCTTAGCCCCATGGAATATGACCACTGTGTCACTCACAGGGTATTACTTGGCAATCCCATAGACTTGCGGGTGAACATTCAAGTTTTTGGTGCCGTTGTTGGGGACATTAAGGAATTCTAAGAATCTTCAAGCTTATTTTTGGAACCATTTTTCTTTTTTTTATTTTTTCTTTTCATTTGTCATATTTATTTTTGAGCTTAATGTTTTATATATTTCTTTACTTTACAAGGTATTGTGCATGGCATGAGCAAATCCATCAAAGCTAGTTATTCCTGACAGCGAAATTGAGAGTAAAGGAAATTGTAAGGGGTTCATTATGGCAAATTTGAGCTTTACACAAGGGAGTGACCAGAATATGGTTGATATCTGGAATGATTTGGTACCACCTATACATCATTTATTCCACATACAAGACAATACTATTTGCAAATTTAAACCATGGGAATGCTCAGTTAAAATAAAAGAAAATAATATCTAGAAGGCAATGCTCACCAACTTCATAAATTCTGGTAATGTTCCATTGAAAGAAGAGGTGGTATCTTGACTGATTTGAATGCTCTGGACATAGCAAAAATGCAAGCATCTCAGTCGATTCTGGTAGGTAAACCTAACAAAGATCAGAGAAAAGAAACTGAGGTTATTGTGTAATTTGTGTTTGGCATTGATGGTAGTTTTGATGAAAGCTCAGTATCTGCAGAAGAAAAGGATCTAGAACAGAATGATTTGATGCTAAATAAAAATCTAAAACCTTCATCGGAGGAAGCACCTGAATTAGAATTGAAACCATTACTTGAACACCTCGAATACGCATTTCTTAGGGAAGGCACTCAGCTTAACGTAGACTTGCGGGTGAGCAATCAAGCTACCACCTATGAAGTATGAAGCTACTCTCATAAGTCGGATACTAGTTATGCCCTAATGAGAGAAAGAGCTATCTAACGAGATTAGTGAAAGCTACTACCCTGTTAAAAAAAGCTACCACCTCAAAAGTGTGAAAGCCACCTTAGCACCAGGTTTGGAAAGGGCTACCTTAGAGGATGTGTGAAGCTACTACCATCTCTTTATTTTGTTTTGTTTTGTAGATAAATAAGTCCCTTTATACCTAGAACTTTGAGAAGTATAAGTTGGGTTGACTTGAGTGAGTTTACACAAACTTACACGATTTCGGGTTTGTTGTCCTTCTTTATTCGAATTTTAAGTTAGAGCAATGATTTTTCATATTTAGTGCTGAAATTTTCCTTACTTGTAGAATGCTTCCCTTGCATGCTTTGGTGAACCTAAGTCCAAGCACTTTCAATATTTCCTTCTTCTATGTTTCAATGTTTTATTTTTGCTTGAGGACAAGCAAAAGCTTAAGTGTGGCGGAGTTTGATAAGTGTTTGTGTATTAAGAATATTGATAAGTGCTTGAGTAGAGATATTTTTATATATGTTTTACATGCATTGAGAATCATTTTTATCGTGGTTTATGTCTCATATTGTGTATTTGGTGTTCTTTTATGCATATAGGTTGTGAATGCCTTGAAGAGTAAAAAGGAAGCAAAGATAGGCTATAAAGACACAATGTTGGGAGTTCTTGTTCAATTCAAGGACCAAGACATGAGAGGAGTTCATAAACGTGGAGATGTGTGCCAACTTCCAAGAAGATTCAAGTCAATTTACTAGTTGGAAGGGCACAAACGCAGCCACATCTTCATGTTCCTTCTCTTTCTGAAGATTGCAAGACCTCTCAAAGAAACGTCGATGAAGAAAAGTTTTATAGCCTAAAACATGGACGTGTGCCCGGACATATGGCCTCAAGAGAAGAGTGTTTGGACCGTGTTTTGTGGAAAGTACTGTAGTAATTTTACTGTAGCCATTTTGCCCTATTCTTTCTCATATTTTGTGCGGCTCTTAAGGGGTGAGACGGCTAGGGTTTGGAGAGGAGGTCTTTGTGGCTTTGGAGGCGCTTCATCACCAACTTTGATAAATTCCTCGTCCGTCATAGCATCAAGGAAGCCACCGGTGAACCTAGCTTCGGAGTGGGTCCTTCAAGACGTCGAAAGCTCTCCATCAAGGCCATCAGTTCATATATAAGGGGGTTTATTTTTATGGTTTTAATGTACTTTCATTCATTGATGGTGTGCTTTGTATGTTGCTCCATGGAGAGCTAAAACCCTAGAGGGTATTTGGGCTTATGAACCTGATCGCTTCCCCGCAAGTGTACGGGATCGCCAAGTAATACCTCGTGCAAAGACACGAGGATCGTATTCCACGGGGCTAAGGATCTCCTATTACTCCTTCTCGAGCTATTATCTAGCCTAAGATCTTAAGTGATGGATTTACTCTACTAAATACAAATAAAACTAAACACAAGATTTGCTAGCAAATTAGAGAGAACAAGCAATAAGCAAGCAAGAGAATCAATGAAGTGCAAAGGCCTATGGATGTGGATCCCTTGAGGGGTTATCATGCAACATGGATGATGATTTAAAAGATGCAAGGGTAAATTGGACCATGAGATTCCAAGATTAGAACAACCCCAATTTCTCGGCGATTGAACCCCTAATCCCATACTGAACATAGATAGGAATTTCTTCCAAATCTACATTCCCTACGATTGCATTAAGTACAAGGAAATCTCGCTTAGGAATAAACCTACTCTTCTTCGGATTAAACCTACATGGAGGGCTACCAAACACCCAATTTCTCGGTGTGATGATACAAGTATCCCCCTTCTAATCCATTCATGACCTAATACATGCGAGCAAGTCACATCTACATGCATCATTCATAAAAGAGCTACGGATTTCTCCTTGGTGTAACACTTAGCATGAAAACAATGGATTAGATCTCAAAAATACCCAAGCATAGAATTAACAAGTAATCATCCAAAATACATGATAAAACCCCCCAAGGTTCACCAACACCCGGTGGCCTTGGGGGTCTAGTGTGTCATCATCTCATAACAAAGCATACAATCAAGAAAAACATGAAACAAAGACATAGTATGACACTCCCTAGATGAAATGGTGAAGGATGAGGCGAGAATATGCCGAATGACGCTTCCCCCCGCCAAAGGAATGCCGAATGACGCTTCCTCCAGCCGCGGTTCTCCTTCCTTCAAGTCATGATCGATCTCCCCTTTGAATGATGTTGCCTTCTTGCCTTGAGAGCCTTGGACCTTGGGCTTGAATGATCTTCTAGCTTTCTTGCCCTTCTTCTCCTCCCCAAGGTCGCCCAAAATCTCCCAAATGATCTCCCAAAAGTCGGGCAACAAAAAGTCCTCTAATTAGCCCTAAAAGTGAGTATATATATCCCCCGAGGCATACGGGCCGTATAGGGGTCATATGGGGGGTCATATAGCACTCAGAAACCCTAGATTCGCGTTCCATACGGGGTGCATATGGCCTCCATACGGCCCCGTATACTGGGTAGTATGGAAATCTGGACAAACTCCAAATCAATCCGCTGCTACAGTGCATACGGCCCCCATACTGGGTAGTATGGGGGTAGTATGAAATTCTTGTTTTCTTCTCTTTTTGCCAAAATGATATCTTCTTGTTCTCCATGGCTTCCATATGCCCTACAAGCAAATAATAGACGATTAAGCGCGAAACGGGCATCAAACCTCACAAAATACATGCAAAGTGCATACGATACATATATGAAAAACACCTACATTTAGACACTTATCAAAAATCCCCACACTTAAGCGTTGCTTGTCCCCAAAGCAAACAACTCATGAAAAAAACAAAGAGGCGAGAAGTGGCTAAATGCAATACCTCTGGCTCAAGCAAATATAAGATTCCAAAAGCAAAGGATAATGAAACATATATGTTGAGTTATAGTCATTAAGCATAATTAAAATATCCTGTCTCACCCCTAATATGTATGTGCGTGTAAGTGAATCCTTTATCTCATTTGCCTCGATCCGGGTCTAGCTCAAGGACTTCAATCGAGTCATGACTCTAGATGCTAATCACTCCACATACAAAGAATACTAAGTCTTAAACTACTAAGTGCTACTTCAATGGCCAAGTAAGATCCTTCTAATTCTATAGCTTGAAACTAAATCCTTTTTTTCTTTTCAAAAACCTTTGGTAGGTACTCAAAAAAAGATCACTAGGGTTTTTATTTTCAACTCAATATTCAACATCTTTTCAAGTCCGACTAACGTGATCGCATCAAAAATCATTTTAAAAATCTTTCTAGAGGATGCACATGCTTTGGTTGAGGCACAAGAGCCACCCAACTACTCGATTCAGGTCTACATAGAGCGCATTCATGCTTCATTAGCGGAGGAATCTTGACATAGACTCTTTTTTTCACTTTCACTCTCACCCTAGATCACATCTTGAGTACACTACATGCCACAAAAACTCGGATTAGCTCAACAAGACTTAGAAGTTCTTAAGAAAAACATTGAAGGATAGAACTTATTGTTCTAAGGCCAAGTACTCAAAGTAGTGTGTTAAGCATACAAGAGAGTTAGAGTAGTCACATTGGCTATTCCGGGGCATCGACAAAAAAATACGAGTGCACAAGACAATACTATGGGGTGAAAGCAGAGTTCAATAAAAGCATAAAAAAACAAGTAACTCACATCCATCATTAGTCAAGCTAAAAGAATCTTACAAGAATGAATAAAAGCCATCATTGGTAACACTAGCATGTAAACAATGTTCCTAAAACATGAAATGCACCCATCCCCACACTTAGTGTTGTACATTGCCCTCAATGTGCACTAATCATTAAAAACATGCAAGAAGGGCCAATGCAAATAATAATAGAGGAGGGTGAAAAAAACAAAAACTTCCCGGTTTATCTTGTGTTCGATCGTGAGGTGCGACTCCACAAAAGGTGTGGTGAGCAATACCGTCTTGTCCGACCTCCATTTAAAACCGGGAAAGCTCACTAAATTCCCTTAATGCCCCTGCCAGAACAAAAGGGGACATCATCATTCCACAAAGATTTAAAAAAAGATAAGCACAAGGGGAAACTAGAGAGTAGTCAACAAACACACAAAGATGAAAAATAAACTAAAGTTCGACAACACAAGTCGGTAGGGGTAGAACCATGCCAACTCATCAAAAACACAAAAAAATACATAACAAAAGCAAACTAATGTAAAATGATAGGTGTCCATGCTCCATCCTTGTCCTTAGAATTAAGTCTCTCAACACAAAAATGACATCTTGGTCCATTTGGTCACCCTTGTGGTGCAAATATCAAACCATGGTTGCTTGTCAATTTCTTCATCCCCAAAATTCCTACAAACCATGAAAAATCCATTCAAGGATAGAGGAATCCAATATGATTCAAAAAGTAGTGTAAGAGATGAAGAAACAATGAAAACTATGATGGATAGTGTCCATACGGCCGTATGGGGGCCGTATGGTTACTGTTCATTTCGACAGAACCTCACCAAAAACATGAAAATCGAAAAATTTTTTACATAAATTCAAGGGAGACTTCATCCATAACAATCACACCATCCAAACCAAGCAAAATGCTAAAGAAATTCCACATAAAAGCTCCAAGAATGCCCAAGAAATTAATGAGATAAAACTAGGGCATAGAAAAAGCATACCGATGTAATCTTGAGAAAACAAGCTTTAAACTCGAGGAAAACTACTAGATCGATGTCTCAAATGGATGAGGAGAAGATTTAGGAAGAAAAATGAGGAGATTTGGCCAAGAAATGAGTGAGAAAGAAGAGAGAAAATCGGTGGAGAAAGAGAGAAAAGAAGAGAATGGAAGAAGGAGAGAGAGAGATATTAAATGGGGGCAGGGACCCGACCCCATACGGCCCCCATACGGCCCAGTATGGGGGCTGTATGGGCCAAATGGCCCTCTCGGCCGAGATGGCATCCCGTAACAGACGGCCCCGTATAGGGGCCGTATGGGGGGCCGTCTGTGACGGCACAAAGCCTCTGTGTCGTGTCAGACGGCCACCATACGGTCTAGTAAGGTCGTATACCCATTAGAATCAATTAAAACTTCGAAAATCTGCCCCCAAATGATGAAAAAAATGATATAGCAAGCTCAAAGACTCCTCCAAAAATGAGTGAATTGAATAAAACGACGATCTAGTGCATGAATTAACACCTAAATATGAGTTTCTCAAGAAGTTGCACAAACATACCACAATAAAAATGATGAGAGCAATGTGCCAAGTGTATGAGCATGAACTTATTCACAAGCAAACAAGTCTAAGAAATACGAAAATTGAAATGAACTAAGAACTAAAAATACGGAAAATGCAAACAAATGCCCCCGAATGCTTGGGTTGCCTCCCAAGAAGCGCTTGTTTAACATCACGAGCCTGACGTACCTTGTTCCTTACCTCATGGGGGTTCAAACAATTTGAAGCCACCCCCGGTTTCCCTTGTAGTGTTGCTTCTTCCCGGTAGATTGAATGACAACATTGAAAATACCTCGAATTGTTCATGAGTGGAGAGGGGTGAAAAATTTACCTTTCCTCCATGAGATGTGGGAGGATGAAGCTTGTTACCTTTCTTTTTTCTCCCATGGATCTCCCTCCACATTCTCTTCATAAATGATTCTTTTTCTTTTTTTCTTTAGCATTAGTACAGGGATACCCTCTCTTTTTGGTGGCTTCAAATTTTTGAATTGGAGGATGACGATGAGGTTCTTCTTCTTCTTCGTTCTCCAACTCCCCCAAATATTCATCCAAAGGATTTAAAGAGAGCACCTCGTGCACACAATCAGAAATCAACCTATCAGTTTCATCAACGAAATAAAGTGTGTCATCATGATCTAAAGAATGTTTCATGGCAGCTGGCAAAGTGTACACCACTTCCTCTTCTCCGACTCTTAACGTCAACTTCCCTCCTTTCAAGTCAATTAAGGCACCCGAGGTGCTGAGGAATGGTCGGCCAAGAATTAGTGGTATCTCCACATCTTCATCTATGTCCATGATGACAAAGTCCACGGAAAAAAACAAATTTATCCACTCGCACAATCACATCTTCGACAATCCCACGAGGTTTTTCTTGTTGATCGATCGCCATAGCTATAACGTCATCCTCGTGGGCCTTAATTCATCAAGCCAAGTTTTAAATACATGGTGTAGGGGCATGGCGTTTATGCTAGCCCCCGAGTCCGCTAGAGCATTCTCTTGGACTCCACCTTCAAGCATGCATGGAATAATGAAACTACCCGGATCTTTCAACTTTTGTGGGAGCTTCTTTTTCTAGAATAGCCGAGCAATTCCCGTAAGTGCAATCGTGCCTTCTTCTTCTAACTTTCTCTTATTTGTGAGGAGCTCCTTTAGAAACTTGGCATATTTCGGCATTTGAGTCAACGCTTCAACTATCGGGATGTTCAAATGAAGTTGTTTGAAGATGTTGATGAATTTTCTGAAGTAAACATCCTCCTTGTCATGCTTCAATCTTGTTGGATAGGGGATCGGAGGCTTGTACTCGGATGATTTTGGTGGTCCTTGTTGTTGGAACTTGTCATTTATGCCCAGATTTTTGTCTTCACTGTTTTCTTCAACTAGCTTGGGGTCTTCCTCGGAGGCTACCCCACTTTTCCTGACACTTGGGTAAACTTCGACCCTTGTCTCCACTTGCCTCCCGCTTCTAAGAGCAATGACCTTTAACTGCTCTCTTGGATTGTCTTCTGTGTTGCTTGGAAGACAACCTAGAGGACGTTCAGAATGTGCCTTCGTGAGCTCCCCCACTCGATGCTCAAGAGATTTCACAGAAGCTTGCAGGTTTCTTAAAACAGATCCTATTTCACTAAACTGCTCGGCGTGCTGAGTGAGTTGAGCATTCACCTTGCCAAATTGTGCATCCATGCTACTAGTTAGATTATTGAACCTGTCATTGGTACTGAGCATGAACTTGGCAAGGATCTCTTCAGTGGAAAACTTCTTCTCAACGGCCGGTTGTTGAAATTGAGATCCTTGAGGTGGTGCACCTCTTTGTTGTTGTTGGCCTTGGTTCCATGAAACATTTGGGTGGTTCTTCCAACCCGGATTGTAAGTTGAACTATATGGGTTCCCTTGATTGCGTTGCCCCCTAATGTAGTCCACATTCTCAATGGATGCAACAGACGAGCTAGCAATCGGACATTGGGCTGCACCGTGCCCACCACCGCAAGTACTACAACTTAGCACCGATTCGGGCCTTGAACTACTGCCCATAAGAAGATCAATCTTTCGAGTCAACACGTCAACCTTTGCGGCTAAGGCATTATCACTACTTACTTCATAAAGCCCAGCAGTCTTTTGTGAAGATCCCCTTGAGGCCCAATGTGATTCATTGCTTGCCATTGACTCAAGTAATTGCTCGGCCTCATCGGGGTACTTGTTGCTAAGGGAACCGCCCGCCGTGGCATCAATGAGTTGGCAAGTAGCATAATTTAGCCCATTGTAAATGATTTGTACTCGCATCCATGAAGCAAAAACCATGGTGGGGGCACCTTCTAAGGAGATCCTTGAATCTCTCATAAGCTTCAAACAATGTTTCGGACTCCCCTTGTTTAAAGGCTGAAATTTCTTGCCTCAACTTCGCCGCTTTGCTTGGCGGAAAAATATCTTCAAGGAACTTCTCCACCATGTCCTTCCATGTTTTTAATAGATCCCGGAGACAATGAGGTAAAGCCAGCGATAACCTCCATCTCTCAAACTGAATGGAAATAGTCTCAAAGCGGATAGCATCGTCCGACACCCCATTGATCTTGAATGTAGAGCAAATTTGGAGGAACCGGGAAAGGTGGTCATGCACATCCTCATGGGCAAGACCATTGAATTGGACTGAATTTTGGATCATGTCGATTGTACTTGCTTTAATTTCAAAGTTGTTGGATGCCACTGACGGTGCTTGAACACTGAACTCATCACCGGTGAATTGGGGTCTCTCATATTCGGATAAAAGTACGTCGTTCTTGGCCATGATTGTAGACACTCTATCCTCAATTTCGATGTTACGTGCACCGGACCCTTCACCAACTTCTCTCAATCTCCGGCGCAAAGTTCTTTCAATTTCACTATCCGGTGTAATCAAAAGGCGACGGATTCGACCGTGTCATGCACGATACCTTGCACAACCAAGAAAAAAATGATAGAGAGTTAAGATCAAGGGAAAAAGAAAAAAACAACAAATGTGTAAAGAATGAAATGGCTAGAGTAATAATCTAAAAAGTTTCCTAGAATTCCTTAATGGTCCCCGACAGCGGCGCCAAAAAAACTTGATCGCTTCCCGCAAGTGTATCGGGATCGCCAAGTAATACCTCGTGCAAAGACACGAGGATCGTATTCCACAGGCCTAAGGATCTCCTATTACTCCTTCTCGAGCTATTATCTAGCCTAAGATCTTAAGTGATGGATTTACTCTACTAAATACAAATAAAACTAAACACAAGATTTGCTAGCAAATTAGAGAGAACAAGCAATAAGCAAGCAAGAGAATCAATGAAGTGCAAAGGCCTATGGATGTGGATCCCCTTGAGGGGTTATCATGCAACATGGATGATGATTTAAAAGATGCAAGGGTAAATTGGACCATGAGATTCCAAGATTAGAACAACCCCAATTTCTCGGCGATTGAACCCTAATCCCATACGAATATAGATAGGAATTTCTTCCAAATCTACATTCCTACGATTGCATTAAGTACAAGGAAATCTCGCTTAGGAATAAACCTACTCTTCTTCGGATTAAACCTACATGGAGGGCTACCAAACACCTAATTTCTCGGCGTGATGATACAAGTATCCCCCTTCTAATTCATTCATGACCTAATACATGCGAGCAAGTCACATCTACATGCATCATTCATAAAAAGAGCTACGGATTTCTCCTTGGTGTAACACTTAGCATGAAAAACAATGGATTAGATCTCAAAAAAATACCCAAGCATAGAATTAACAAGTAATCATCCAAAAATACATGATAAAAACCCCCCAAGGTTCACCAACACCAGGGTGGCCTTGGGGGTCTAGTCTGTCATCATCTCATAACAAAAGCATACAATCAAGCAAAACATGAAACAAAGACATAGTATGACACTCCCTAGATGAAATGGTGAAGGATGAGGCGAGAATATGCCGAATGAGCGCTTCCCCGCCAAAGGAATGCCGAATGACGCTTCCTCCAGCCCATGGTTCTCCTTCCTTCAAGTCGTGATCGATCTCCCCTTTGAATAATGTTGCCTTCTTGCCTTGAGAGCCTTGGACCTTGGGCTTGAATGATCTTCTAGCTTTCTTGCCCTTCTTATCCTGCCCAAGGTCGCCCAAAATCTCCCAAATGATCTCCCAAAAGTCGGCGAACAAAAAGTCCTCTAATCAGCCCTAAAAGTGAGTATATATACCCCCGAGGGCATACGGGCCGTATAGGGGAGTCGTATGGGGATCGTATAGCACTTTCGAAAACCCTAGATTCGCGTTCCATATGGGGTGCATACGGCCTCCATACGGCCCCGTATCTTGGGTAGTATGGAAATCGGACGAACACCAAATCAATCCGTCGCTTTACAGATGCATCGGCCCCCATACTAGGTAGTATGGGGGTAGTATGAAATTCCTGTTTTCTTCTCTTTTTGCCAAAATGATATCTTCTTGTTCTCCATGGCTTCCATATGCCCTACAAGCAAATAATAGACGATTAAGCGCGAAACGGGCATCAAACCTCACAAAATACATGCAAAGTGCATACGATACATATATGAAAACACCTACATTTAGACACTTATCAGAACCCTAGGATTCTCATCTTTTGTGGATTTGCTTAGAGTTCCTATTTAATCCGAGTTTAATTAGGTTTTAATCTTGATTGTTTAATGCTTGCTTGCCTTATTGATCTTTTGGTTATTTGGTTTGCATGATTTGTTACCTTGGTGAGAGAGAGGTCTCCATTAGGGTTAGAATCTCAAGATTGGAGAGGGTTGAGAGGGCGAGTTATGAGATAGTGAGCATTCCCTTTCACCTCCGATTGGTGTATTCTATCTCCGTTCCCTAAGCTCTATGCAACCATATTTGGTGTGAGGCGTGAGATTGAGAGATTTCTCCGCCGGGACCTTGTAGGGGGTTAGGATCCTTCGCCGGGAATTAGGGTTGGATCAATCTTTAGGAATCGGATACACCTCTTGGAATCCCTAGAGTGCTTTGCGGTCATATGTGGTGTGAGGTGTTGAGATTGAGCCATTTCTCTACCGGGACCTCGTAGGGGACTAGTATCGGTGATCGGCAGGCTGGATCCGATTATATTTGGATTTCCACGACTTAACTTACTCTTCATAGAAACACTTTGCTTATCCGGTACCTAATACCTGAATCCTAGTGGGAGCATTGCCCGAATACCCCACTTTTACTGATTGAGATCTCCATCCATTTAACCCTTGCATATTAGTCTCCGGTATTCATTTTTTCACACATTAGATCACCACACCTTTCCATTTATCATTAGGTTAGAAAGCAGAGAAGAAGTTAGTACTAGTAGCCCTGTTCCCTGTGGATTCGACTACCCGACTCACCGGGTATTTTATTACTTCGACACCCGTGCAGTTACGGTTTACAAGCATATTCGGACGTGTGTCAAATATGAAGTATTCTTTTCTTATGATAAGTATTACTTTTGTCAGGTTTAATCAGTAATACATTTGTTTTTGTGTTCTTTTGCGCATATAGGTTTGTGGAGCAAAATAGAGAAGAAAGGAGCCAAAGTAGATTGGGAATGCACTATGTCGATGGAATCTTGAAGTGGACATACGAGAAGACACAAGTTGTGCTCAAAGACATATGAGTGTGTGCCAACCTTTATTATGGTTGATGGAATATGTAAATTGGAGGGGCATGACACGTCCGGATATGCATGTGAACCACAAGTGCATGGGTATCGAAGTAATAAAATACCCGGTGAGTCGGGTAGTCGAATCCACAGGGAACAGGGCTACTAATACTAACTTCTTCTCTGCTTTTTAGCCTAATGATAAATGGAAATGTGTGGTGATCTAATGTGCGAAGAAATGAATACTGGAGACGAATATGCAAGGTGAAATGGAGGGAGATCTCAATCAGTAAAAGTGGGGTATTCGGGCAATGCTCTGATAATTGCTTGAGCGATATGAACGCGAAGCGTTCATTCCTTATGTTGAGCATTACTTTTCTCAGGTTTTACACTAATATGTGTGTTTTTATGTTACTTTCGTGCAGGTAGGGTTGTGAGGCCAAGTATGAAGGAAAGAAGCAAATGTGGATCACAATGCACCGATTTTGGAGGAAATCTTGCTAAGGTTCAAACGCGAAGATATAAGTCAGGTGCGAGACGCTAGAGTGTGTGCCAACCTCCCCGTATTTGAGTTTGCACAACTATTTGGAGGGGCACAAGGGCAGTCACACTCAAGCGATATCCATCAACCTATCCGTCATTGAAGAAGATCTCCATCAACCTATCCGTCATTGAAGAAGCAAAGCGATCCACGGCATAAGCGTGTGCCCGTTTATGTAACCTGAATGAAAAGTGGATTCGAGAGTATTTTTGGCAGAGTACTGCAGCAGATTACTATAGTAAATCACACGAGCAGATTACCTCGATGAAAGTCCTCTACCCGTTTATGTCACTGTAGCAGTTACTGTTCACAGCCGTCCGAAAATGACAGTTTCAGGGAATCCACACGGGCGTCTGGAAATTACCCATGCCTGTGTGGAAATTCTGCACGGGCGCGTGAAGCATCCATGCCCGTGGAGTCGCCCGATTCCAACCCTATTTAAAGCCGATTCAGCCCCGATTTTTCTATTCTTTTCTCCATCATTTCCCCAACTTGCGATAGGGCTTCGGCTTAGGTTTCGAGGGGTATTGGCCAAGGTTTTGGAGAGGTTCTACGGCTCCGACATTGTCATTCCTCAGGAAGAAGGTTGGTAGGGGTGCTACCGTCGAGGCGTATCCTATACCGGACAAGGGAATCCTTGGACGACGAGTAGAGGACTTTCCACAAGACCATCAATACGACTATCGAGGGGGTTTCTTTATGGATTCATTGTTTTTACAATCTATTTCTGTGATTGTACTTAGCTTCATGGAGAGCTAAACCCCTAGTGGGTACTTGGATGATTGTGAACCCTAGGATGTATTCGTTTCATTGAACTTCTTTATTATGCTTTCAATAAATCGATGTTTATTGTGAGTTCCAACATTGAATTCTTGATTGAATGAACATTTCCCCTAGAGTGACACTAGGGTTGAGAGTTCTTGTTGGTAACCTTGTGAGTGAGTGACACACCACGAGTGTTAGACAAAGCTAGGTTGGAAAGAGTTGAGAGGGTGAGTCGATAGGTACAGGAGCGCCCTCTTTCCCCTCCGGCGTGATAGATTCTACCTCCGTTCCTCGAGTTCTTTGCGGCCATAATAGAGTGAATGGTCTAAGGGATGAACCTCCGCTGGGGCCTAGTTGCGCGTACAATGGAGTGAAGCGTTGTGATGATCTTAGTATCTAGGGCTAGGTCTATATTTAGGAGGAGATTTATCACTTGGAATCCCTAGAGCTCATTGCAACTCTATGCGAGTGCGAGGTGTTGAGATTGTTCGATTTCTCCTCCGGGACATGTATAGAGTTAGGCATAGTTGATCTTAGATTTGGGACTATGTATGTAAGGATTTCCACGACTCACCATTGCATTGATTAGGAAGCATAATAGAGGGTTCTTGCACTTGAAGCGATTATCCTAGGTGAAGCATTATCCGAGTACCCCATCTTTATCGATTGCCTTACCCTCATCTTTACTTTTGCTCTCTTACTTGTTGCTTTTATTGTTGAGAATTGAATCATTTTCACACTTATCACTGTTGATATTCCATATAGCTAAGAATCAAATTAAGTATTTTCTGTAATATCCTGAACCTGTGGATAACTGTTAGAAAATATACTCAGGGTATTACTATAGTGGTAGTAAGATTTTTCTACAGATTAATCTTGTTGAGAAACCCCAAGTGGAAAGAATAAGGACCTAAGTGTAAAAGTTTTTAAAAGATTTTGGGTTAAAGAATAAATGAAAAGGATGGACATGAAATGTTTATGGAAACCGAGGACTGAAAGGTAAGATGGAAGGGATCTTTTTGAAATGTTGTTTTATAATCCAGGGATCATTGGATAATTTGAAAGGACCTTTTGAGAATACTATTTCATGATTCAGGGATCATTGGTGAGTTTTTCAGGGACTGTTTGGTAAGAAATTATATTTTAAGGGACTAAACGTGAATTTCGGCTGAAAACTTAAGTTGGAGAAAACTCTGGATTTTGATGGTTCATCTTCTTCTCCATCTTTCTGCTACAGTAACCCGAGAAGAAAAATAAAAATAAAAATGAAGAAATGAGGAGAAAAATGGGAGATTTGAGGTGGGGGATGGGAGATCGCCGGAGGGAGCTCGCCGGAGGGAGCTCGCCGGAGGGATGGTTTTAGTTGGTAAGAGCTTTTCTTGGTGTATTTTTGATGAATGAGTGTATGTATGCATGTATATATGTGTATTTGATGGATATGATGAAGATAATGATGGATTTGAGTAGGAAAAACATGTTTAATGGTTATAGATGATTGTTGCTTCAATTTGTGTTGAAAAATCATTGTATTTGTGATGAATCTAGCTTGAATGAAGGATGAGATTTTCGGTTTTACTGTAGCAATTACTGTAGCACCGAGATTAGGGTTTGGTTTGATTAATTAAGTTGATGATGATGATGATTAAGGTGTTAATGATGATGGTTAGATTGGAATTGGTTGAGTTAGCCAAGTTGGTTTGGTTGGATCAAACCAAGTTAGAATTGATTTGATTGAGTTGGGTTTGGATGAGAATTGAAGTGTTTGGGTTTAATTGAATTAATCTGGTCTGGGTTTGATCAAATCAAGTTGAGTGTGGTTGGACTTGAATGGTTTGGTTGAATTAAATTAGTTGAAGTTGATTTGGGTTTGGTTTGGATGTTGGGCTAAGGGTTTTGGGCCGAACCAAGTTGGTTCAACAGAATTTGTATAAGAATTGAGTTGGTTCAAGGCTGGTTCAGTGAATTTGAGTTTGGTTCAATGGAATTGAGGTTGGTTCAGAATGGTCTAGCCCAAATTGAATTGGCTTAATTGTAATTGGAGACCAATTTGGTTATACAAGGTCAGGTTTGAACCGATTGGAGTGAGTGGGCCAATAGATAGTCTATTATTGTTCTTGTATTTTCTTTTTGTTTAAATGTGGTATTTATTTTTATTATATTATTCTGTTAGGTGTTATTCAGGCTTAGGAGAGAGTTCCGGGCCCTAGGGAAGGAACCCAAGAACACCAGTGTGAGTTGGTAGTGGCTATTATTTTTAAATAATTGATTAATTATTATTATTTTGAAATAATTGTTTAATGGCTAGTATTTTTGGAAATAAATGTTTAAGTATTTCATTTTTATCATGTTTGATTCCATATATAGTTGAAATATACGTATATTTGTTTGCCATTGATGTTCATGATAACCGTATTGATACATTCATTTTGTATAATTATACGTGATTTGTGAATAGTAAAAAAATACATGTATATGTGATTTAATTATTCAATTCTTGTATTTATCTTTGATGGGTATATATGCTTTGATTTGGAGTGATTTGCGAAAACCATGTGAGCATATTAAAGATGTTTTATCGGCATTATTAGTAGAATTGGTTTTTCATTCCCCGGTATAGGAATGGTATCGTGGATCCGGGCTTTACTCGGCATTATGCGTTGTTATACTTTTTGGCATTGGCTTTGTGGAAAAATAATGGTTATTTCCGTGATGTGAATACTTGTCCTGGAAAAGGATCCTGTGTTATGATTTATACATATGGTATTATTGCTGTATTTACTTGATGGTTTTGATGGTGACGGGCTAAGGCCCGACTACTGCAGTAGTGGGTCCCCACGGGCCGCCTTTAGAGGTGGCGTGGTGGACTCGGGTGTTGATTACTACGAGGGCCGGCTTCGGTGGGAGTGTAGAGCCCCCGACCGGATATTCATCGGGTAGCCGGGGGTCACCGACCGGTGGAACCGATGGGTCAACGTTAAGGACATGAGTTCCTTGACGGCTCGAACCTAGCCGCTGCCACGGCGAGGGTTTAGAGAGTTTTCTAGACCATGTTATCTTTCGGGTGAGTGTTGGGTATTGATTTATTTTTGAATTTGAAATTTATGTTATTTTTTTGAATTGTGATGAGGCGAGCTCTCACAAAAATTTGTGTTTTTGAGAAAAATCAAATTGATGTTGATTTATGTTGAATTTATGTTTCAAAAGTTCTCTAAAAGATTGTATTTTGCTAAAAATTCGGTATTTTGGAAAAGTTGGAAAATTATTTGAGCAGTTGGTATTTATATACTTTATATACACTGTATTTAAGTCTTTGAAATTATTAAGCCACTACCGACCAACTGAATGTGCTGTAGCTGCAGGAGCAGGACCCTAGATTGCCTGATTGAGTATAGCGCTAGTCAGGGTTGAGTCCAGGATTGCAGTGGGTCCCCCTTTCTTTCTTTATTGTTATTGGTGTTGTGATCTTGTAGCGGTTGTACCCGCAAATTTGAGTATTTGTATTTATTGTATTTCTGTATTTGAACCTGTACTTGGTGTGAAGTTGTAAATTGTGATTTGTAGGTCTGATTTTGTTTAAAGCAGGGTGTCGGGCTTCAGCTTAAAAGGGAATTTTAACTGATGGGTGCCACATTTACCTCAGTAGAAGGGGTGGGTGTGACATCTTTTGGTATCAGAGCTGTAGGTTGAGATATCCCGGTTTGGTAGAGATCACGGGTTGTGATCTGAGCCTAAGTTTAGAAGTCATGTCTAGACTTAGAGGGTTAGTAGTGATTAGACAGAAAGTTAAGGGCCCAATAGAAGTATTTAGAGTCTCCAATCGGGTTAAACCTAAGTTGCATGTTGGGATTGAGGACTGATAGTAGATTTTGACATTTGAGACAAAGAGCTGAGTAGTGTACTGTGATCAGGATTATGTGTTGAGATATTTGTCGGAATTGGTTTTATTCAAAATGAGTTAACTTAAGGATGCCAAAGAAAGGTGTTTGGATGCTCTTTATTGATTGATACATAGTGAATTGCAGTGTGATTATTTACTATTGAGCAGATTTGTAGCAAGAGAAACAGGGTCTTGGAACAAGTAAGTGAAATTCAGTGATATCAGATGGATAAATGCTAAGAAATTTCGAGGACGAAATTTTTTTTAAGGGGGAAGGATTGTAATATCCTCGAACCCCGTGGATAATCATAGAAAAATATACTCGTGGGTATTACTATAGTGGTAGTAAGATTTTTTTCTACGATTAATCTTGTTGAGAAACCCCAAGTGGAAAGAATAAGGACCTAAGTGTAAAAAGTTTTTTTAAAAAGATTTTTGGGTTAAAGAATAAATGAAAAAGGATGGACATGAAATGTTTATGGAAACCGAGGACTGAAAGGTAAGATGGAAGGGATCTTTTTGAAATGTTGTTTTATAATCCAGGGATCATTGGATAATTTGAAAGGACCTTTTGAGAATACTATTTCATGATTCAGGGATCATTGGTGAGTTTTTCAGGGACTGTTTGGTAAGAAATTATATTTTAAGGGACTAAACGTGAATTTCGGCTGAAAACTTAAGTTGGAGAAAACTCTGGATTTTGATGGTTCATCTTCTTCTCCATCTTTCTGCTACAGTAACCCGAGAAGAAAAATAAAAATAAAAATGAAGAAATGAGGAGAAAAATGGGAGATTTGAGGTGGGGGATGGGAGATCATCGGGAGTGAGCTCACGGGAGGGATGGTTTTAGTTGGTAAGAGCTTTTCTTGGTGTATTTTTGATGAATGAGTGTATGTATGCATGTATATATGTGTATTTGATGGATATGATGAAGATAATGATGGATTTGAGTAGGAAAAAACATGTTTAATGGTTATAGATGATTGTTGCTTCAATTTGTGTTGAAAAAAATCATCTGTATTTTGTGATGAATCTAGCTTGAATGAAGGATGAGATTTTTCGGTTTTCATCGTAGCAATTCATCGTAGCACCGAGATTAGGGTTTTGGTTTGATTAATTAAGTTGATGATGATGATGATTAAGGTGTTAATGATGATGGTTAGATTGGAATTGGTTGAGTTAGCCAAGTTGGTTTTGGTTGGATCAAACCAAGTTAGAATTGATTTGATTGAGTTGGGTTTGGATGAGAATTGAAGTGTTTGGGTTTAATTGAATTAATCCGGTCCGGGTTTGATCAAATCAAGTTGAGTGTGGTTGGACTTGAATGGTTTGGTTGAATTAAATTAGTTGAAGTTGATTTGGGTTTGGTTTGGATGTTGAGCTAAGGGTTTTGGGCGAACCAAGTTGGTTCAACGAATTTGTATAAGAATTGAGTTGGTTCAAGGTCGGTTCGATGAATTTGAGTTTGGTTCAATGGAATTGAGGTTGGTTCGAGAATGGTCTAGCCCAAATTGAATTGGCTTAATTGTAATTGGAGACCAATTTGGTTATACAAGGTCAGGTTTGAACCGATTGGAGTGAGTGGGCCAATAGATAGTCTATTATTGTTCTTGTATTTTCTTTTTGTTTAAATGTGGTATTTATTTTTATTATATTATTCTGTTAGGTGTTATTCAGGCTTAGGAGAGAGTTCCGGGCCTAGGAAGGAACCCAAGAACACCAGGTGAGTTGGTAGTGGCTATTATTTTAAATAATTGATTAATTATTATTATTTTGAAATAATTGTTTAATGGCTAGTATTTTTGAAATAAATGTTTAAGTATTTTCATTTTATCATGTTTGATTCCATATATAGTTGAAATATACGTATATTTGTTTGCCATTGATGTTCATGATAACCGTATTGATACATTCATTTTGTATAATTATACGTGATTTGTGAATAGTAAAAAAATACATGTATATGTGATTTAATTATTCAATTCTTGTATTTATCTTTGATGGGTATATATGCTTTTGATTTGGAGTGATTTACGAAACCATGTGAGCATATTAAAGATGTTTTATCGGCATTATTAGTAGAATTGGTTTTCATTCCCCGGTATAGGAATGGTATCGTGGATCCGGGCTTTACTCGGCATTATGCGTTGTTATACTTTTTGGCATTGGCTTTGTGGAAAATAATGGTTATTTCCGTGATGTGAATACTTGTCCTGGAAAAGGATCCTGTGTTATGATTTATACATATGGTATTATTGCTGTATTTACTTGATGGTTTTGATGGTGACGGGCTAAGGCCCCGACTCATCGCGAGAGTGGGTCCCCACGGGCCAGCCCTTTAGAGGTGGCGTGGTGGACACAGGGTGTTGATTACTACGAGGGCCGTTCGAGTGGGAGTGTAGAGCCCACGATCGGATATTCATCGGTAGCCGGGGTCACCGACCGGTGAACCCGATGGGTCAACGTTAAGGACATGAGTTCCTTGACGGCTCGAACCTAGCCGTGCCACGGCGAGGGTTTAGAGAGTTTTCTAGACCATGTTATCTTTGGGTGAGTGTTGGGTATTGATTTATTTTTGAATTTGAAATTTATGTTATTTTTTTGAATTGTGATGAGGGCGGTCTCTCACAAAAATTTGTGTTTTTTTGAGAAAAATCAAATTGATGTTGATTTATGTTGAATTTATGTTTCAAAAGTTCTCTAAAGATTGTATTTTGCTAAAATTCAGTATTTTGGAAAAAGTTGGAAAAATTATTTGAGCAGCTTGGTATTTATATACTTTATATACAATCGTATTTAAGTCTTTGAAATTATTAAGCCACTACCGACCAACCCGAATGTGTCTGTAGTCTGCAGGGAGCGAGGACCCCTAGATTGCCTCGATTGAGTATAGCGCTAGTCGGGGTTGAGTCCGAGGATTGCAGTGGGTCCCCTTTCTTTCTTTATTGTTATTGGTGTTGTGATCTTGTAGCGGTTGTACCCATAAATTTGAGTATTGTATTTATTGTATTTACGTATTTGAACCCTGTACTTGGTGTGAAGTTGTAAATTGTGATTTAGTAGGTCCGATTTTTGTTTAAAAGCGAGTGTCGGGTTTCCGATTAAAAGGGAATTTTAACTGATGGGTGCCACATTTACCTCAGTAGAAGGGGTGGGTGTGACATCTTCACTCCCTACTCTCTGTGGATTCGACCCCGCTCACCCGGGATTATTACTTCGACAAACCCATGCACTTGCCGGATATACGCAAGGGGACCTTGTCAAGCTCCCCCTAGGATTAAGGTATTAGGTATCGAATGAGCAATGTGTTTCTATGAAAAGTATGTTAAGTTGTGAAAATCCAAATATAATCAGATCCGGCCACCCGATAACTAATACTAGTCCCCTACGAGGTCCCGGTGGAGAAATCACTCAATCTCAACACCTCACACCACATATGACCACAAAGCACTCTAGGGATTCTAAGAGGTGTATCCGATTCCTAAAGATTGATCTAAACCTAATTCTCGGCGAAGGATCCTAACCCCTACAAGGTCCCGGTGGAGAAATCTCTCAATCTCACACCTCACACCAAATATGGTTGCATAGAGCTTAGGGAATGGAGATAGAATACACCAATCAGAGTGGAAAGGGGATGCTCACTATCTCATGACTCGCCCTCTCTACCCTCTTCAATCTTGAGATTCTAACCCTAATGGAGACCTCTCTCTCACCAAGGTAACAAATCATGCAAACCAAATAACCAAAAGATCAGTAAGGCAAGCAAACATTAGACAATCAAGATTAAACCTTAATCAAACTCATATTAAAAGGAAACACTAAGAAAATCCACATAACATGAGAATCCTAGGGTTCACAAGCCCAAATACCCTCTAGGGTTTAAGCTCTCCATGGAGCAACATACAAAACACACCATCAATGAATGAAAGTACATTAAAAGCGTAGAAATAAACCCCCTTATATGTGAACTGATGGCATTGATGGAGAGCTTCGACATCTTGAAGGACCCACTCTGAAGATACAGTAAAATTGCTACAGTATTTTGCTACAATACGTTTCACAAAACGCAGTCCAAACACTCTTCTTTTGAGGCCACATTTCCAGGCACACGTCCATGTGGCAGGCTATAAAACTTTTCTTCAACGATGTACCTTTGAGAGGTCTTGCAATCTTCACAAAGAGAAGGAACATGAAGATGTGGCTGTCTTTGTGCCCTTCCAACTAGTGAATTGACCTGAATCTTCTTGGAAGTTGGCACACATCTCCATGTTTATGAACTCCTCTTGGGTCTTTGTCCTTGAATTGAACAAGAACTCCCAACATTGTGTCTTTATAGCCTATCTTTGTTTCCTTTTTACTCTTCAAGGCATTCACGACCTATATGCATAAAAGAACACCAAATACACAATGTGAGACATAAACCATGGTAAAAATGATGCTCAATACATGTAAAACATATATAAAAATATGTCTACTCAAGCACTTATCAGGGTACAAAGGCAGTCACACTTATCTACAGCATAGACAAGTGCCCGTTTATGTTGCCTCGATGAAAAGTGTGGATTCTGGAGTGTTTTTGGCGGAGTACTGTAGCAGGTTACTGTAGTAAATCACAGCAGCAATTTATCGTAGGAGTTACTATTAATAGGCCATAGAAAATCAGATTCCTTTAGATTCACACGAGCGTGTGGAAATTCCACACGCCCGCGTGAATTCCCAACTCTAGTCCTTTATAAAGCCGTGACTTGTACCAATTTGGTGTTCCTCTTTTCCATCTTTTCTCTATCTCTTCCACAACCTTCAAGAGGCCTGCGGCCAAGGTTTAGAGAGCCTTTGGCAAGGTTTTGTAGTGGTTCTATGGCCTTCAACAAAGCGTTCTATCAGAAGATAATTATTGGGGGAACTTTCATCGGCATCGATTCGCCGAGGTGTGCCATAGACTAGACGAGGGAACCTATGAAGAGGCCATGATTACTCCACAAGACCATCGACACGATTACCAAGGGGGTTTTATTCATGGACCGGATCTCTTTACTTTTGACTTCATTGTTGATTGTATTTTGCTCCATGAAAAGCTAAACCTTTAGTGGGTGCTTGGATTTGTAAACCCTAGGATGATATTGCTTCTTTGACTTTTTATTATGCTTTCCTTAATTGATGTTTTTAATTGAGATCCAATATTAAATGTTTGTTGTGTTGATTTTTCCTTAGAGTCACACTTGGGTTGAGAATCCATCTTGGTAATCCTTGTGGATGAGTAACACACCATGAGGGTTAGACAATGCAAGATTGGAGAGGGTTGAGAGGGTGAGTCGAGAGGTAGCGGAGTGTCCGCTTTCCAATCTGGTGTGATTTACCCTACCTCCACATTCCAAGAGTCCTTTGCGGTCACAATAAAGTAAAGTACTAAGAGACGAACTCCGTTGGGGCTTAGTTGCGCAAGCAACAGAGAAAAGCGTTTAAGTAATCCTTAGTCTATGGGGTTTAATTGTGATTAGGGATCTTTTGACTGGACCTCTATATTAGGGAATAGGGTTTATGACTTGTGACAAGGTCCCCTTGCGTATATCCCACAAGTGCATGGGTTTGTCGAAGTAATAATCCCGGGTGAGCGGGGTCGAATCTACAGGGAGTAGGGAGTAAAAACACTTAATTCGATTCTTAGCTATGTGGAATATCAACAGTGATAAGTGTGGTAATGATTCAATTCTCAGAAATTAAAAGCAACAAGTAAGAGAGCAAAAGTAAGGAGGAGGCAAGGCAATCGATAAAGATGGGGTACTCGGATGATACTTCACCTAAGATAATCGCTTCAAGTGCAAGAACTCTCTATTATGCTTCCTAATCAATGCAATGGTGAGTCGTGGAAATTCTTACATATATAGTCCCAAAACTAAGGTCAACTATGCCTAACTCTATACATGTCCCGGAGGAGAAATTGAACAATCTCAACACCTCGCACTCGCATAGAGTTGCAATGAGCTCTAGGGATTCCAAGTGATAAATCTCTTCCTAGATTTAGATCTAACCCTTTGGTCCCGGCGGAAGGTCTCTGACCATAATTAAGCCCTAGATACTAAGATCACCTCAATGCTTCACTCCATTGCACGCGCAACTAGGCCCCGCGGAGGTTCATCCCTTAGACCATTCACTCTATTATGGCCGCAAAGAACTCAAGGAACGGAGGTAGAATCTATCACGTTGGAGGGGAAAGGGGACGCTCCTGTACCTCTCGACTCACCCTCTCAACCCTCTCCAACCTAGCTTTGTCTAACCCTCGTGGTGTGTCACTCACTCACAAGGGTAACAACAAGAATTCTCAACCCTAGTGTCACTCTAGGGGAAATGTTCATACAATCAAGCATTCAAGGTTGGAACTCACAATAAACATCAATTTCTTGAAAGCATAATAAAGAAGTTCAATGAAACGAATACATCCTATGGTTCACAATCATCCGAGTACCCACTAGGAGTTTAGCTCTCCATGGAGCTAAGTACAATCAAAGAAATAGAATATAAAAGCAATGAATCCATAAAGAAACCCCCTCGATGGTCGTGTCGATGGTCTTGTGGAAAGTCCTCTACTCGTCGTCCTAGGATTCCTTCGTCCGGTATAGGATACGCCTCGACGGAAGCTCCCCTACCAACCTTCTTCCTAAGGAATGACGATGTCGAAGCCATATAACCTCTCCAAAACCTTGGCAAATACCCCTCAAAACCCTAGCCGAAGCCCTCTGGCAAGTTGGGGAAAAGATGGGAAAAAGAATGCTGAAATCGGCTTTAAATAGGGCTGGAATCGGGCATCTACACGGTCCTGTGGATTTTCACGTGCCCGTGCGGAATCTCCACATGGGCGTGGGTAATTTCCACACGCCCATGTGGATTCTCTGAAACTGTCATTTTCGGGCGGCTGTGAACAGTAAGTGTTACAGTGTTTGCTATAGTAACCTGCTACAGTACTCTGCCAAAAATACTCCCGAATCTACTTTTCATCGAGGTAACATAAACGGGCACACGTTTATGCCGTGGATCGCTTTGCTTCTTCAATGACGGATAAGTTGATGGAGATCTTGTTCTATGTGCATAAGTCGGAATGGTTGAGTGTGACTGCCCTTGTGCCTCTCAAAATGGTTGTGCAAACTCAAATATGGGGAGGTTGGCACACACTCTAGCATCTCGTACACGACTTATATCTTCGCGTTTGAACCTTAGCAAGATTTCCTTCAAAATCGGTGCATTGTGATCCACATTGGCTTCTTTCCTTCATAATTGGTTTCACAACCCTACCTGCATAAAAGTAACATAAAAACACACATATCAATATAAAAACCCAAGAAAAGTAATGCTCAACATAAGGAAAGAATGCTTCACATTCATATCACACAAGCACTTATCAAGAATCTATCACATCGGACGGGAAAGGGGACGCTCCTGTACCTCTCGACTCACCCTCTCAACCCTCTCCAACCTAGCTTTGTCTAACGCTCGTGGTGTGTCACTCACTCACAAGGTTACCGACAAGAACTCTCAACCCTAGTGTCACTCTAGGGGAAATGTTCATACAATCAAGCATTCAAGGTTGGAACTCACTATAAACATCAATTTATTGAAAGCATAATAAATAAGTTCAATGAAACGAATACATCCTAGGGTTCACAATCATCTAAATACCCACTAGGGGTTTAGCTCTCCATGAAGCTAAGTACAATCAAAAAAATAGAATGTAAAAGCAATGAATCCATAAAGAAACCCCCTCGATGGTCATGTCGATGGTCTTGTGAAGAGTCCTCTACTCGTCGTAAGGGATCCTTTGTCCGGCCTAGGATACATCTCGCCCGATCGATGCCGACGAAAGCTCTCCCAATAACCTTTTTCCAAACAATGCGCGATGTCAGAGCCGTAGAACCTCTCCAAAAACCTAACCAATACCACTCAAAATCCTAGCTGAAGCCCTCTCGCAAGTTGGGGAAAAAATGTAGAAAAGAATACCAAAATCGGGGCTGAATCGGCTTTAAATAGGGCTGGAATCGGGCGACTACACGGGCGTGGATTTTCCACGCGCCCGTGCGAAATTTCCACACGGGCGTTGATAATTTCCACACGCCCGTGTGGATTCTCTGTTTCTCTGGTTTCTCGGCCGGATGTGAATAGTGCATGCTACAGTGTTCTGCTACAGTATTCAACTTGAATAGCTTCCCAATTCCACACGCTCATTGGGGTAACGCAAATGGGCACACGTTCACATCATAGATCACTTGCTTCTTCAATGGTGTATACGTTGGTGGAGTTCTTGTTCTATGTGCATAAGTCAGAATGCTCGAATGTGACTCCTTTTGTGCCCACTCGAATACGAGGAGGTTGGCACACACTCTAGCATCTCACACCTGACCTATGTCTTCGCGTTCGAACCTTAGCAAGATTTCCTCCAAAATAGGTGCATTATGATCTACATTGGCCTATTTCCTTCATACTCGGCCTCACAATCCTACCTGCATAAAAGTAACATAAAAACGCACATATTAGTGTAAACACCCAAGAAAGGTAATGCTCAACATAAAGAATGAACACTTCACATTCATAATATCATTTTTCAATCTAGAGGGATAAGGGATTCTTGGTCTGAAAGGTGGGGGTGCCACCTCTTTCTCCTTGCTTGTCCCCTCTTCTACCTCTATAACCTCAGGTGCGTGTTCTTTCGGTTTCTCACTCGGAAGCCTATCTTCAAGTTCACGACCACTTCTCAAAGTGATCACTCTCTGGTTAGTTTCAGTATTGCTTGGTAAACTTCCATGTGGCCTTTCGGAAAGAGACTTCGCAATTTGCCGGACCTGATTTTCTAGGTTATGCAAAGAGGGGTGTGGTTGCGAAATGTAGCCTCCACTATTCAAATCTTGTGTTCGCAGATTGCACAAATCTCGCCAAGTGCTTCTCCAAGTCCGTCATTCAGGTTTCCAAACCTGAGACTCTGTTATCCGCTTGAGGGGCTTATTGTTGTTGTTGGAAACCCTGTGGTACCATTGCCTTTTGTGGTCCTTGATTACTCCATGAAAAGTTGGGATGATTCTTCCAGCCTGAATTGTAGGTATTACTATATGGATTTCCTTGTGGTCTCATGCCATTACCTACAAAATCAACATTTTCCACTGAAGAAACATCTCCAATGGAGATCGGGCAATCTAAGGGAGCATGTCCTCCACCACAACCGGCACAATTAGTTACGGCCGCCACTCTGTTTGAAGTTAAGAGATCTAACTTTTTGCTCAAATTCTCTACTTGGGCCGCCAATGAAGTTACCGCATCAATTTCATGGAGACCGGCCACCTTTTTCTTCAACCTAGAGTTCCATTGGTAGCTATTTAACCCCATTTCTTCAATCAACTGACGAGCCTCATCGGGGGTTTTGCTATCTAAGGTACCTCCTGCTGCCGCATCCAATAGTTGCTGTGTACTAGGGTTCAAACCATTGTAAAAGGTTTGAACAATCGTCCACTTCGGGAATCCATGTTGCGGGCACTTTCGCAGGAGCTCCTTGAACCTTTCCCAAATCTCAAATAGAAACTCCAATTCTATCTGACAAAAGGATGAGATCTCCTTTACTTGTGCTCTCTCTCTTGTCTCTTTTACTTTTGATTGTAGTGCTTCTTACCATACAAATCACTATTCAGATTCAGCTTAGTTAAGTAACAACTTAAGTATTTTTATTCTCTATTCCCTGTGGATACGATACCCACTAACCTGGGAGTTTATTACTCGACAAACCCGTGTACTTGCGGAATATACGCAAGGGGCGTTGTCACAAGTACAAGACTCACTATTATAATTCCTAATCAATGCTCAATGAGTCATGGAAATCGATAAGCACAAGGTCCCCTGTGTAAAGTTACATGGACTTCTAGGGAATCCATGTGATAAACCCTCTTCCTATGTACAGACCTAATCCTTTGTTCCAGGTGAAAGTCCCCTAGTCACATTTAAGCCCCAAACACTAGAATCACTTCAATGCCTCACTCTGTTGCTCACGCAACTAAGCCCCAGTGTAGTTCATCCTCTAGAACTTCACTCTATTGTGACTGCAAAGAACTCAATGAAATAGAGGTAGGATAAATCACACCGGAGGGGAATAGGGACGCTCCGCTACCCCTTAACTCACTCTCTCAACCCTCTCTTATCAAGCAATATCTAACCCTCGTAGTGTGTCACTCATCTCTAATGATTACCAAGATGGGCTCTCAACCCTAGTATCAATCTAAGGGAGAAATCATTCAACAAGAATTCAAGATTGGAACTCAATTGAAACATCAATTAAGGAAAGCATAATAAAACATCAATGAAAACAATAACATCCTAGGGTTTACAAAATGCAAGTACCCACTAAGGGGTTTAGCTCTCCATGGAGCACAATACAATCAACAATGAAATCGAATGTAAAAACAAGTGTTCTATAAGAAAACCCCCTCAGTAGTCATGTTGATGGTCTTGTGGAGTAGCCAAGTCTTCTCCAAAGGTCCCCTTGTCCGGCCTGGGGCACACCTCGCCGGATCGGTGCCGATGAAAGCTCTAACAATAACCTTCTTCCAAGTCGAGCGCGGCGTTGAATCCTTCGAACCACTCCAAAGATGTGGCAAAAGCTTCTCTAAACCATAGCCAATGGCCTCTTGAAAGATGGATGAAATTTGGAGAAAAGGGGAAAAGAAGATCCCAAAAATTGGGTTGAATCGCGGCTTAAATAAAGGTAGAATCGGGAATCCACACATCCCTTTGGATTTTTCACACGGGCTTATGGAATTTCCATACTGGTGTGGGGAATTTCCACACGGCCGTGTGGATTCTCTGGTAATCTTGTTTTTCGGCCGGCTCTGAACAGTAACTGCTACAGTACCTGCTACAACACTCGACCAAAACACTCTAAATTCCACGCTTTCTATCGAGGCAACATAAACTGGCACACGTTTATGCCATAGATCGCACATCTTCTTCAATCAAAAGCTTCATTGGCGGAGATGTTATTATCAATGCACAAATTAGGATACGCAAATGCGACTACCTTTGTGCCCTCCAACTGATTGTAGTGACTTGAATTCATGGAAGTTGGCACACATTCACGTATCTTGGAGTCCTACTTGTGTCTTCGCGTTTGTTCCTTCCAAGATTTAACCAAATAATGCATTTATGATCTACTTTTGGCTTCTTTTCTAAATTTTTAGCTTCACAACCCTACATGTGCAATAGAACACAAATACACATTTATTAGCACTTAAACCTACTAAAAATAATGCTCAACATAAGGAAAGAACACTTCATATTCTTATCACACAAGCACCTATCAATAAACTCTGCTGGAGCTTAGTTACGCGAGCAATAGAGTGAAGCATCGAAGTAATCCGTAGTATCTGGGGCTTAATTGTGATTAGAGTTCTTTCGCCTGGACCAAAGGGTTTGATCTATTTTAGGGAATAGGGTTTATCACTTGGAGTCCCTATAACCTAAAGCAACCAAGCATAGTATGAGGTATCGAGATTGAAAGATTTCTCCACCGGGGCATAGTGTGCAGTTAGTCATGATTGACCTTAAGTTTTGGGACCGTGTGTTTAAGGATCTCTATGACTCATTATGCATTAGTTAGGGAATATCATGATTGGTCTTACACTTGAAACAATAGTGCTAGGATGAGCAATGTCCGAGGGCCCCATTTATCTTCGATTGCCTCTCCTATCTTTTATTTGTGCCTCCTTCTTCTTTTCTTATTTCTGTTTGTATTAATTCATATCCACATCATTATTGATTCATCTTTATTCTAGTTAAATAGCAAATCTTTGTGTTTCTAATCACTATTCCCTGTGGATTAGACTACCCACTCACCGGGTATTATTAATTCGACAAACCCATGCACTTTCGGTACACATGTAAAAGGTTGTTTCTCACAGATCTATGGTATAAATATAAGGAGAGAAAAAGAGTGCTATCAAGGAGAAAATCTAGGACCTTGCTGTCATGGTTCAGACAAGTTCTCATCACCACCTTCTAGCCTTCATCTTAGGGGGATTTGTTATGGGCTTTATCTTCTATTTCTTGTTTTCTATGCTTTCTCCTTTGTTGATGATGACCTAGACTCCTAATTGATCTCCCGCAAGTGTATGGGTTCGCCAAGTAATACCCTGTGAGTGACACAGGTGTCATAGTATTCCATGGGGCCAAGCAAGTATTATTACTCACTCTTCATCTATTATCTAGCCTACAATTCTTATTATGAAGAACAAATGAAATAAAATAAAATAAACTAACTAATCAATGGCCGGATAACTAGCACATGGATGTAAACAAACAAGGGAATATAAGGCATGAGAAGGGAGTATTTGGATAGGGAATCCACCTAGGGTTGTCATTAAGTCCGGAACTAGGATGAGTTAAAGATGCATTTATGATAATTGAGAGCGAGAGACCTCGTGAGTAGATTAGCCCCAATCTGTCGGTGACTAACCCCTGATCCCATACGAATGTCAATCGGAATCTCTTCGAGATTAACACACCTATGATCTCATTAAGTTCTTAGAGTTCTCTAATAGGAGTTAACCTACTATCCTTCGGCTTAAACCTAGCAATGGAGGGCTACCAACACCCGATCTCTCAGCGTGTAGGCACAAGTATCCCCTTTCAAACTCTCCTAGATTTAGTACACGTAAGTAGGTCACATCTACGCATATAACTCATAGTAGAATTACGGATATCTCCATATATGTAATTCTATGTATGAAAGCATGAAAGATTGAATCTCAAATAACCATCAAATTCAATGAAGAACAATATTCCAAATTCATACACAAGATTAACCCTAGGGTTCATCCAAATCCAAATAGCAAAATAAGTTAATCCTTGATGAAAGGGATACTTATACAACATACAAGGAAAAGAAAGACAATAAAGAAGCCTGAAAACTTACTCTATGGTCTTGATCTCCTTGGATTGATGAAGCCTTGAATGGTGATGTAATGGTGGCTTAAACTTCACTCCAACTCATTCTCGTATGTTCCTCTCCCTCTTGGTGATGATGTGTGCTCATTTCCCACAAGGATCATCTCTGGAAGATGGTTGGAAGGCCTAAAGGATGGGTGGTGGCGGCGGCCCAAAAGGCCAAGAAGAAGTCCCCCAAAAAATTCCTCAAAGATCACCTTATATACCTCCCCAATCACTCTCCAAAATAGGCTCAACGAGGACCTCATTGAGGTGGTATACTAGCTCAATAAGGACCTCATTGACACTGTTTAGGGTAGGATAACTCCACAAATGCTCTCAGAATAGTATCCATACTGGCTCAATGAGCACCTCATTGAGCCAGTATGCCTTCAAACAAACATCTTCTTTTATAGCTACAGTGATCATCCCAGGATCCATACCGGGCAGCATTGAGGCCGTATGCCATGATTCAATTGCTATCTTGAAAACTCTAAAGGTGCTATAGTGGCAGCTACATTACCACTGATACGTTACTCTGGCTACAGTATTTTCTACAGTGAAAACACTACAGTACCACGACATGGTTTTCTTCTGTTTTTTCGCCCAAATTATATCTTCGTGTCCTCCGTGGCGTTTCTGTGCCCTGCAAAGCAAATAACACACATTAAGCACAAAACGGGCATAAATCCTTGTAAAAATACATGCTAGAAGTATGGAATACATATACTAAAATACATACATTTAGACACTTATCAACTCCCAAAGTAACCAGGCATCCGGTGAACCTTTTGATGAATGTGCTTGTATAGATGCTTTGATTTACATTTATGGCATTTGTGTGGTTTGTGTTCCTTACTTGGTGCTCATTAATGTGTTGTTTTGCATAAGAACTATGTGATTCAACTTCTAGGTTGTACATGGTGCGTGACCATCGCCCTTATACTAGAAAACTGACAAAGCCCTTTGCGTGTGACCAGCAAGTGCACGGGTTTGTTGAAGTAATAAATCCCAAGTGAGTTGGGTATCATATCCTGATTGATTACCCGCAAGTGTACGGGGTCGCCAAGTAATACCTTGAGCAAAAGCCCAGAGATCGTATTTAACGGCGTTAAGGAGCTCCTATTACTCCTCCATCACTCACTTTCTAACCTTACAATTTAAGCATGGTATACTAATCTAATATAAGCAAGATTGTAAATAAAACACAAGTGTAACAACTCCAAGTCAAGCAAGAAAATCACAAGAGCAATGATGATAAGAATAGGCCTAGGGATGAGGATTCCTAAGAGGGGTCATCAAGATATAAGGATGTATGAAAATACATGGAACGGGTGATTTAGACCGACGGACCTCAATAATAGTTCAACCCCAATTTCTCGATGGCTAAATCCTAATCCCCTACAAATGATGACAAGGATCTCTCCTTAGTCATATTCCTACGATTGTATTAACTGAATGGAGATCACGCAACAAGGACACACTTAACCTAAGTTTATCCTCATGGTTCGGAGGGGCTACCTACAACCAATTTCTTGGCATGTTGGTCAACAAATACCCCTATTAGCTCATTAACGATCTAGTACACGTGAGTAGGTCACGTCTACATGTACAACTCAAACAAGAACTAAGGATTTCTCCACATAATAGTTCTAGGCATGAAACACAATGAGCCAAATCATAAATCACACCAATGCATATCAAATATAAATGTAGCATCCAAAATACAGGATGAACCCCCCAAGGTTCACCTACAGCCGGCGGCCTTGGGGGTCTAGTGTGCCATCATACAAACAAGTATCTCAAACACAACAAAAGCAAGAAGTAAATGCATAAATAACACTCCCTAGTCCGAATGATGAAGAGGAGACAGAATGCCGGCCGAATGATGCTTCTTCTAGCCCTAGAGATGCCGAATGCTTCTCCTCCTTTGATGATGAGGCTTTCCCTTTAAGTTCAAGCTCTTGATCTTCCCAAGCTTCAAGCCAAACTCTCCCAAAGAATGGTGTCTTCATTTCTCTTCTTCCTCCAAGTGATGGCTGCCAAAAACCCTTCAAAAGTCTGCCCTAGAGTCTCCAAGAAGTCCAGCCAAAAAGTCCCCAATCTTTCTCCAAAAATCCATCTATATACCACTCATCATACCTCCTTGATGGCCTCCATCCCGAGTGCTATACCACTCCCTATAGCCCCCTTAATGGCCTCCAAAATACATGATGAATCCCCCAAGGTTCACCTACATCCGGTGTCCTAGGGGGTCTAGTATGCCATCACACAAGCAAGTATCTCAAACACAACATAAACAATAAGTAAATTTATAAATGGCACTCCCTAGTCCGAATGATGATGAGAAGGGAGAATGTCGGCCAAATGATGCTTCTTCTAGCCCAAGGAATGCCGAATGCTCCTCCTCCTTTGATGATGAAGCTTTCCCCTTGAACTTCAAGCCCCTTGATCTTCCCAAGCCTCAAGCCAAACTCTCCAAAATGATGTCTTCCTTTCTCCTCTTCTTCCTAAGTGTTGGCTGCCAAGAAGTCTCCCTGAAAAGTCTCCAAAAGTTGTCATATACTCCCAAAATCACTCTCCAAAATGGGCTCAATGAGGACCTCATTGGGGTGGTATACTGGCTAAATGAGGACCTCATTGAGGTGGTATACTGGATTAATGAGGACCTCATTGAACCCCTCATTGACACTGTTTCGGTTAGGCAAACTCCACAAATCCTCTCGGAATAGTATCCATACTGGTTCAATGAGCACCTCATTGAGCAGTATGCCTTCAAACAGACATCTTTTTTTATAGCTACAGTGATCATTCTGGGCTCCATACCAGGCAGCATTGAGGCCGTATGCCATGATTCAGTTCCTAACTTGAAACTCTACATGTGCTACAGTGCAGCTACAGTGATCTTGCTTCATCGTTGATGCTACAGTACCGCAACCTGGTTTTCTTCTATTTTTCGCCCAAATTATATCTGCATGTCCTCTGTGGCGTTTCCGTGCCCTGCAAAGCAAATAAGACACGATTAAGTGGAAAACGAGCATCAATTCTTATAAAAATACATGCTAGAGGCAACAAATACATATACAAAAATATGTACATTTAGACACTTATCAAATATCCCCACACCAAAGCATTTGCTTGTCCTCAAGCAAACACATCATGAAAAACAAAGATAATGATAAGTGGCTAAATGTATTACCTCCGGCTCAAATAAATACAAGACTCTACAAGCACTGGGAAATGATAACTAGATAATGAGTTACAAACATTAAGCACAAAAGAAAGATCCTGTCTCACCTCTTATATGCCTGTGCCATATGTGTGAACCTTGTATGTTATCTGCCTTGACTTGGTCTAGCCTACTGAATTCAATAAGTACAACTCTAGATGCTAAATCACTCCACAGGTAAGAGTACTAAGTCTTAAAATGCTAAGTGCTACTTCAATAAACAAGCAAGATCCTTCTAAACCCTAAACTTGAACTAGCTCCCTTTTCTTTCTCAGAACCTCCAGTAGGTAGCCAAAAAGATCACTAGGGTTTTTATTTTCATTTCATTTCAATTTTTTTTGAGTCCTACTAACATAGACTGCACAAAAAATCTTTCTGGAGGGTGCACATGCTGGTTAGGCACAAGAGCCACCCAACTACTCGATTACAGTCTACATAGACGCATTCATGCCTCATTAGCAGAGGAATACTGACATATACTCATTTTTCTCTTTTCATTCATTCATCAAATTTTTATTTATTTTTTTCACCATTTTCTTTTTCGCATTCATCCTAGATCATATCTTCAGACTACTGTACATACCACAAACTAGGGCTAGCTCAACAAGACTTAGAAGTTCTTAAGAGTTCATTAAAAGAAGGAACTTAGAATTCTAATGCCGAGTACTCAATGTTGTGTGTTAAGCAATCAAGAGAGATAGAGTAGTTATGTTGGTTATTCCCAGGGCATCAACACAAGATTCAGTGCACAAGATAATACTAGAGGTGAAACAAGATTCAATAAAGCACACAAAGCATGTAACTCACATCAATCATTAAACCATGGTAGGAAAGTCTTACAAGAATGAATAAGCCATCATGGGTACAGTAACATATAAATAATAACCCTAATACATACAATACACCCTCCCTCCACCTAGTGCTGTACATTGTCCCCAATGTACACTAATCATGAAAGACATAATAATATGTGCAATGAAAATAACCGAAGAGGGTGGAACGAACTTCCCCGGTTAAATCTTGTGCACAGGGCGAGAGGTGACCCGAACAAAAGGTGTTGCAAGCTTTTCATGTCGGGTCCGGCTTCCATGGAATGTGGAGAGGCTCACTAAGCTCGCTTAATGCCCTGCAAGGCATACGGTGCATCATCGATCCAAATAGAAATTAAGATTGCCAAAATAAATAATAGGGAGTAGTCAAAACACAAAAATACTAGATAAAGAGTAGCAAAGTTCTACACAAGGTTCGTAGGGCATCCCTTTCTGAACTTATTAAAACCAAACAAATACACTTGCATCAAAAGTAAAGTCAAAATAAACAAACTGCAGAAATAAAAATAAAAGGAAAAAAATGCCCATGCTTAGAAGTTAAAGATATCATCAAATGGTGCTACAGATGGCGAGGGAATAGAGCAGGAGGTAGTAGTGGCCTGTGATGATGATCCATGGTGGGAGATGAAAAACTGCTGAAAATGCTCTATGAGCTGGTGATGACCATCTAAAATCTGGTTAATCTGTCCTCGCATCTTGTGCTGCTCTTGACGAATAGCCTGAATGTCATCCTCCATACCCATGAACCTAGAGTCAAAGTGTGAGGAAAATGAAGTGCCAGGTGGGTCATGAGTGGGTGCTCCATCAGATTCAGACTCTGACTCACCATGGTCATGCTGACTAGACTTTCCTGTGGTCAAGTGTGAAGCAAGTCTGCATGTGGCAGTCTTTTTCTGTAACAAACCAATTGCTCGCAAGACAGGTGCGCCAAGAGGTGCCACCTCCCCGACCATAGTCATACCTCGAGTACGGTCCAACAAATTCATGCGACGGATCAACCTTGTGATTTAGGGTCCTGCAAAGATAGCTCCCAGACAAACATCTTAACCCTGATGAATGAATGATTCAGTGACAAGATGCCCAAGATGTATAGGATACTCCTCAAGTATGCCGTATATGGTGAACAAGTCAGATTGTGTAACTACACCAGTGTTATCTTTCTGTCCTCCAATAGAGCGAGTAATGACCGCATGAATGTATCTATGGAGGGGGTTCACCAAACGAGTAGCCTTCCGCATATTTGTGGTGTCACTTTGCGCTAAAGAATTCTAATACTTTCTTGCACTCATGGTAAGTGGAAAATCAATACTGGGCCAATTAAGCAATGAAGTGCTAATGAACTCATCATCGTAAATTCCCATGTATTTCACAAACTCTATGTGGTTCATTGCATGAGTCTTCCAAAGAGCTTGCAATTTAATGGCATCCGGTCGTCGAATGAGAACACTCCTCTCATCTTGCCTCACCTCGAATGTGCTCAACACCTCCAACGTAAGTTGGCGAAAAGTAGGTTCATCAATGAAAAACAATTCCGTCCAACCATTCCAAGAATATAAATCTCTCACTTGCTCATCCCATCCAAGCTCTCCAAGAACACCCCAATCAATGTGCCGAAAAGTAGCAAATGGTTTAGTCTTCAAACTTTCATAACAGGTCTTGTGGAGAGAGGAAGAGAAACAAGGCTCGTCGGGGGTGTGAGACTCGTGCCTCGGACGTTTAGAAGCGAGTTTCTTGACGTGTGGCATTTCTACATCAATAAAAATTCAAATAAGAATGAAAGGAATCCAAGAGAATACATAATGTGGCATGAAAATGGCTAAAACATGAAGAAAATTGAGTGAATAGGATCCATACAAACATGAAGAAAATGGCTAGATCAATGACAAGGTCCCCTTGCGTATATCCCACAAGTGCACGGGTTTGTCGAAGTAATAATCCCAGGTGAGTGGGTATAGAATCCATAGGGAGTAGGGGATAAAAACACTTAATTCGATTCTTAGCTATGTGGAAGATCAATAGTGATAAGTGTGACAATGATTCAATTATCAACGATAAAAGCAACAAGTAAGAGAGTAAAAGTAAAGGAGGAGGTAAGGCAATCGATAAAGATGGGGCACTCGAATAATGCTCCGACTAGGATAATCGCTTCAAGTGCAAGAACCCTCTATTATGCTTCCTAATAATTGTAATAGTGAGTTATGGAAATCCTTAAATACATAGTCCCAAATCTATGGTCAACTATGCCTAACTCTATACATGTCCCGGAGGAGAAATCGAACAATCTTAACACCTCGCACTTGCATAGAGTTGCAATGAGCTCTATGGATTCCAAGTGATAAATCTCTTCCTAATTATAGACCTAACCCTTTGGTCCAGGTGGAAGGTCCCTAACCACGATTAAGACCTAGATACTAAGATCACCTCAACACTTCACTCTGTTGCACGGGCAACTAAGCCATAGCGGAGGTTCATCCCTTAGATTATTCACTCTATTATGCCCGTAAAGAATTCGAGGAACGGAGGTAGAATCTATCACGTCGAAGGGGAAAAGTGGCGCTCTTGTAGCTCTCGACTCACCCTCTCAACCCTCTCCAACATAGCTTTGTGTAACGCACGTGGTGTGTCACTCACTCACAAGGTTACCAATAAGAACTCTCAACCCTAGTATCACTCTAGGGGAAATGTTCATACAATCAAGCATTCAAGGTTGGAACTCACAATAAACATCAATTAATTGAAAGCATAATAAAAAGATTCAATGAAACGAATACATCCTAGGGTTCACAAGTACCCAAGTACCTACTAGGGATTTAGCTCTCCATGGAGCTAAGTACAATCAAAGAAATAGAATGTAAAAGCAATGAATCCATAAAGAAACCCCCTCGATGGTTGTGTTGATGGTCTTGTAGAGAGTCCTCTACTCGTCACAAGGGATCCTTTGTCCGGACTAGGATACACCTCGCCGGATTGATGCCGACGAAAGCTCTCCCAATAACCTTCTTCCAAATGACGCACGATGTCGGAGCCGTAGAACCTCTCCAAAGCCTTAGCCAATACCCCTCAAAACCCTAGCCGAAGCCCTCTCTCAAGTTGGGGAAAAGATGGAGAAAAGAATCCTATAATCGGGGATGAATCGGCTTTAAATACGGCTGGAATCGGGCGACCACACAGGCGTGGATGCTTCACACGCCCCTGTGGAATTTCCACACGGCCGTAGATAATTTCAACATGCCAGTGTGGATTCTCTGAATTCCTGTTTTCTCGGCCGGCTGTGAACAGTGTTGCTTCTTCAATGGTAGATACGTTGGTGGAGCTCTTGTTCTGTGTGCATAAATCGTAGTGCTCGAGTGTGACTGTCTTTGTGCCCCTCCAAATTGATTTGCCAAACTTGAATACGAGGAGGTTGGCACACACTCTAGCATTTCACACCTGACCTATGTCTTCGCGTTTGAACCTTAGCAAGATTTCCTCCAAAAATCGGTGCATTGTGATCCACATTGGCTTCTTTCCTTCATAATCGGCCTCACAACCCTACCTACACAAAAGTAACATAAAAACACACATATTAGTGTAAAAACTAGATAAACGTAATGCTCAACATAAGGAATGAATGCTTTGCATTGATATCGCACAAACGCTTATCAATCAACTTCCCAAGGAGATGTGGAGATGATTTAGAACAATATTTAGTGAGATCCGGCCATGGAAAGATGGATCATGGATGCTAGGTCTTGGTTGGAGAAGAAGAAGAATGAAGAGAGAGAAAAACTGACAACATTTACATGAAAAATAAGGCTCCATACAGCCTCAATGAGCAGCTCATTGAGGCCGTATAAGCTAGTTCAAACTTTCTGAATTTTCTTGATGGCCTCAATGAGCAGCTCATTGAGGCCGTGAAGGCTAGTGCAAAGTCTTTGAATTTTCTTGATGCCCTCAATGAGAAGCTCATTGAGGCTGTGAGGCTTAGTTTAAAGTTTCTGGAATTGTCTCACGGCCTCAATGAGCAGCTCATTGAGGCCGTGAGGCTGTAAAAACATGTTTAAAGACTTCTTTGCTTCTCCAAATATATGGCGATGGTTACAAATTGGTCTAAGATCATCTCCACCATGAAATAATGGTTCAAAGTCTCGATCTAACACATAAAATGATAGCCCAAACAAGTGCAACTCCACAATAAAATCAAGTAAACAACCACATGGAAAATGATCATGATAAACAAAGAGATAAGACCATGGACTTATTCAAATTAACAACTCTAAGAAAATATGAAAAATAACAATAACATGAACACAAAGAACACACAAGCATGAAAATAAACCCCCTAATGCTTGGGTTGTCTCCCAAGAAGCTTTTGCTTAACGTCACGAGCTTGACGTACCTTTTCACTTACCTTACGAGGGATTCGAATAATTTGAAATTTCCCCCTGTCATCTTTGAATTGTTGGTGTTTCTTCTCGGTAAATTTAAGGACATCAATGAATAAACATTACATTTTTAATTAGTGAGAGGAGGTGGAGATTGTATCTTCTTTTCTTGAGGTGTTGGATGGGAATGAGTGATACCTTTCTTCTTCTTTCCCCGAACCTACCTCCAATTTTTTTTTAACATTGAATCTTTCCTTTCTTTCTCTTTGGCATTGGTACACATAGCTTTCTCCTTTGGCTTCTTCAAATTGGAACTTGGAAGAGGAGAGTGAGGTTCTTCTTGATCTTCATTTCCTAGCTCTTCCAACTATTCATCCAATGGGTTTAATGATAGCACCTCCTACACACAATCAGAAATTAAAAGTTTAGTTTCATCAACAAAGTAAAGCATGTCATCATAGTCTAAAGAGTGCTTCATGGCCGCCGGTAGAGTGTACACCGCTTCTTCCTCACCAACTCTTAATGTTAATTTTCCTCCTTTAAGGTCGATTTGGGCACCGGAGGTAGTAAGGAATGGCTGACCAAGGATTAACGGTGTCTCAACATCTTCATCAGTATCCATGATGACAAAATCCATAGGAAATACAAATTTGTCCACCCGAACAATCACATCTTCTACAATCCCACAAGGTTTCCTTGTTGAACAATCCGCCAATTGTAATATCATTCTCGTGGGTCTAAGTTCATCAAGACCAAGCTTCATGTACATGCTTGAACCCCACCCTCAAGTACACATGGGATTATGAAGCTTCCCTAATCTTTCAATTTTTGTGGAAGCTTCTTATCCAAAATGGCCGAGCAATTTCCCATGAGTGCAACTGTGCCCTCTTCTTCCAATTTTCTCTTGTTTGTTAGCAATTCCTTCAAAAACTTGGCATACTTGGGCATTTGAGTTAAAGCTTCCACAATCGGGATGTTTATGTTGAGTTGCTTGAAGATGTTGACAAATTTTTTGAATTGAGCATCCTCCTTATCTTCCTTCAATCTGGCCGGATTGGGAATTGGAGGTTTGTATTCAGACGGCTTTGATGAACCCTTTTGTGGACTTTCCTTATCTTCACTTTGCTTGCTTTTCTCGATAACTTTCTCCACTATGTTATGGTCTTCCACTTCGGCTGCCCTAGTCTCCTTGACACTTCAGTCAACTCCAACCCTTGTCTCAACCTGTTTCTAGCTTCTAAGAGCAATGGCCTTCAAGTGCCCTCTTGGGTTCTCCTCAGTGTTGCTCGGGAGACTACCTGAAGGTCGCTCAGAATTAGCTTTAGCAAGCTGCCCCACTTGGTGATTGAGGGATTGTACAGAAGCTTGAAGATTCCACAAAATGGAGCAAATTTCATTGAACTGTCCGGCATGTTGAGCAAGCTGAGCATTCACCTTACTGAACTGAGTATCCATACTACTAGTTATGTTGTTGAATCTTGATTCAGTGTTAATCATGAACTTGGCAACCATATCTTCAGTAGTGAATCTCTTCTTTAGCACTAGTTGTTGCATTTGAGGACCTTGGGGAGGTGGTGTAGCTTTTTGTTGTTGGCCCTGATTCCATGAAAAGTTTGGGTGGTATTTCCACCCCGGATTATAAGTTGAGCTGTAAGGATTCCCTTGTGGCCTTTGTCCCCCAATATAATCAACATTCTCAATTGGGGCGACGGAGGAACTAGCAATAGGACATTGGGTGACTCCATGCCCTCCACTATAAGTGCTACAACTCATCACCTACTCTGACTTCGAGCTACTACCTATTAGCATATCTAGTTTTCGAGACAACATATCAACTTTCATGGCAAGAGCATCATTGGCACCAACTTCATAAATTCTGGCTCCTTTTGGTGTTCCTCTTGAGGCCCAATGAGACCACTGCTTGCCATAGATTCAAGTAGTTGCTCAGCCTCCTCAGGGTACTTGTTGCTTAGTGATCCACCCGCGGCAGCATCAATTAGTTGACGAGTTGCGTAGTTTTGCCCGTTATAGATGATCTGTATCTGCATCCATGAAGCAAAGCCATGCTGGGGGCACCTTCGAAGAAGGTCTTTGAATCTCTCATAAGCTTCAAATAGAGTCTCCGATTCTCCTTGTTTGAAGGCTGAAATTTCTTGCCTTAGCTTCACCGCTTTGCTTGGGGGAAAATACCTTCCCAAAATTTTTCAACCATATCTTTCCATGTTTAGTTTGATCCCAGTGTTAAGGATGTGAGCCACTGGTATGCTCCATCTCTCAAACTGAAATGGAATAGTCATTGCCGGATCGCATCGTCAGTCACTCCGTTTATCTTGAAAATGGAACAAATTTGAAGAAAACGGGAAAGATGATCATGGGCATCTTCATTTGTAAGACCATTAAATTGGATTGAATTTTGGACCATGCCGATGGTGCTTGCCTTGATCTCAAAATTGTTTGTGGCGATGGATGGTTCTTGCACACTGAATTCTTCATCCATGAATTGCGGCCTTTCATATTCAAATAAAGTACATCTTTCTTCAGCCATGATCATAGATTCTGTGTCCTCAATTTTGATGTTTCTTTCATTAGTGCTTTCACCCACTTCTCTTAGTCTTCGATGCAAATTTCTCTCAATTTCACTGTCTTGTGCAACTAAATTTGATGGATTTGCACGTGTCATGCATAGTTCCTTGCAAAGTCAATAAAGATAAATAAAGTTAAGCCCAAAAAGAAATAAGACAAAAGAAAAGAAGAAATAGAAGAAAAGAAAGAATAGTTAGAGCAATAAGCTAGAAGTTTCCTAGAATTCCTTCAGTTCCGCGGCAACGGCGCCAAAAACTTGGTTGATTGCCCGCAAGTGTACTGGGTCGCAAAGTAATACCTTGTCTATAAGCCCAAGGATCGTATTCCACGGGGCTAAGGAGCTCTTATTACTCCTCCATCACTCACTTTCTAACCTTACAACTTAAGAATGGTCTACTAATCTAATACATGCAAGAATGTAAATAAAACACAAGTATAACAATTCCAAGGCGAGCAAGAAAATCACAAGAGCAATGATGATTAGAATAGGCCTAGGGATGAGGATTCACAAGAGGGGTCATCATGATGTACGGATGCATAAGAATAAAATAGCAAGGGTGATTTAGACCGACGGACCTCAACAATAGTTAAACCCCAATTTCTCGTTGATTAAACCCTAATCCTGTTCAAATGATGACAAGGATCTCTCCTTAATTATATTCCTAAGATTGCATTAAGTGAATGGAGATCGAACAACAAGGATACACTTAACCTAAGTTCATCCTCATGGTTCGGAGGGGCAACCTACATACAATTTCTCGGCATGTTGGTCAAAGATCTGCCCTTCTAGCTCAATAATGATCTAGTACACGCGGGTAGGTCATGTCTACGTGTACAACTCAAACAAGAACTAAGGATTTCTCCACATAATAGTTCTAGGCATAAAACATAATGAGCTAAACCATAAATCACACCAATGCATTCCAAATACAAGTGAAGCATCCAAAATACATGATGAACCCCCCAAGTTTCACCAACATCCGGTGGCCTTAGGGGTGTAGTATGCCATCACACAAGCAAGTATCTCAAACATAACAAAAAGAAGAAGTAAATGCATAAATGGCACCCCCTAGTCTGAATGATGATGAGAAGGGAGAATGCCGGCCGAATGATGCTTCTTCCAGGCCATGGAATGCCGAATGCTCCACCTCCTTTGATGACGAAGCTTTTCCCTTGAAGTTTAAGCCCCTTGATCTTCCTAAGCCTCAAACCAAACTCTCCAAAATGATGTCTTCCTTTCTCCTCTTCTTCCCAAGTGTTGGCTGCCAAGAAGTCTCCCCAAAAAGTCTCCAAAAGTTCTCATATACTCCCAAAATCACTCTCCAAAATGGGCTCAATGAGGACCTCATTGGGGTGGTATACTGGCTCAATGAGAATCTCATTGAGCCCCTACTGACACTGTTTGTGATAGGCAAACTGCACAAATGCTCTCGAAATACTATCTATACTGGCTCAATGAGCACCTCATTAAGCCAATATGTCTTCGAACAAACATCTTCTTTATAGCTACAGTGATCATCCCGGGCTCCATATCGGGCAGCATTGAGGCCGTATGCCATGATTCAATTCCTGAGTTGAAACTCTCCAGGTGCTACAGTGGCATCTACAGTGATCTTGCTACAGTGTCGCTATTATAGTACTCCAGCTACATTTCTTTGCTACAGTACCATGACTTGTTTTTCTTCTATTTTTTACCCAAATTATATCTTCGTGTCCTCCGTGGCATTTCCGTGCCCTTCGAAGCAAATAAGACACGATTAAGTGCAAAACGGGCATCAATTCTTATAAAAATATATGCTAGAGGCAACAAATACATATACAAAAATAAATACATTTAGACACTTATCAGTAGCTCTTTCAACCCCCAATGCACAACTAAACTATCTATTTTTTTCTTTCTTTTTGTTTTTGATTTTTTTTTTCAGCAAAATAAAACAAGAAACAAACTAATTAGTCCCTTAAACATCGAACTTAAGTTTCCAATAGAGTTTCATGAGTGAGTGGTACACAAATATTAATCGGGCAAAACTTCTTAGATATTCAAGTAAAAACTAGAGCATGAGAACATTCAATGTTAAAATTTCTCCTAAACTCAAGAATACAAACATTGCAACTAAAGTGAACCACCATTAGCTACATAAGCATGTATGTCAATCAAAACTTGTGTGAAAGACATGTGCAAAGTGAACTCCCCCCACTGTTAAGATGTGCATTGCTCTCAATGTACACATACAAGCACAATAGAAAATATAGTAATCAAGCAAATATGTGGGAGTGGCAATTGAAACAATACTCCCCTGACTCCTATTGTTGCGTTTGATGGAGCTAAATCTTTGGAAGTGAAGTTCCAATGGGTTATAAAGCACACGCAGCCCACACTGGCCATGTCCATGACTAGTTCTCAATTCCCATACTACAAGACCATTTGCACGCATACACAAGAGGGTTTAGTGAAACTCAATAAAAACAAAAAAACTCAAGTATATAAAAATAAAGCAATGAAATACAACTAGAGACAAAAATAAAGATAAACTTAGAAGGAAGATCCTTTCTAAATGTACAAGTCCAAAATAAAATACAGAAATAAAGAACTGAAAGATGCTTCAAGTGTTAGTGTCATCGGCGGTCGGCTCTGTCACAGCTACTGGTGCCAGGCCGAATGGTGCTGGTCGATCAGGTATCAGTGATGCTAGTGGTGTCTAAGGGGTCCTCGGTCTCCTAATGAAAGGTTAGGACGTGTCTCGCTCTAATAACTGAAGTATGGTGTCAAGACGCGCTATCATCCCTGCGTACTATGCGACCTGTGTAGCCCTAATGACATGTCCAAATATGCGTGTAAACCGCAAGTGCATGGGTGTCAAAGTAATAATTACCCCAGTGAGTGGGTGGTCGAATCCACAAGGAACGGAAGTATTAGTATTAACTAATTCTTAGTTATCTAGTCGAAATCAATGGATGTGATGAAATAAACTAATTGCAAGAGAATTAATAAAGGTGAGGTACCCAGACAATGCACCCCCTAGGATCTAACATGAAGCTCATGATTCACTAAATGCTTCTTAACCGAGTGTAATGAGTCGAGGTAATCCAAGAACAACCGGCCCTTGCCTCCAAGCCACCGGTACTAGTTTCCTACAAAGTCCCTGCGGAGAAATCGCTCAACTCAACACCTCACACCCCATATGATTGCAATACGCTCTAAGGACACCTAAAAGTGAAACCGATTCCTAAAGATAGATCCAACCCTAATTTCCAGCGAAGGATCTCTAACCCCCTACAAGGTTCCGGTGGAGAAATCTCTCAATCTCATGCCTCACACAAAATATGGTTGCATAGAGTTTAGGGAATACGGATTTAGGAAACACTCAATCATAAGGGAAAGGGGACACTCCACTATCTCATGACTCACCCTCTCAGCCCTTTTTAACCTTGAAGTTCTAACTCTAATGGAGACCTCTCTCTCATCAAATTAACAAATCATGCAAATCTAATCAATCACAAGGATTAATTAAACACGCAAGCAATGGGAATACAAGATCAAAACTCAAATCATCTCAGATTTAATAGAAACATAAAGCAAATCATTACAAAAACATAGATCCTACGGTTCACATGCCCAAATACCTACTAAGGTTTAGCCCTCCATGGAGCAAGTTACAAAATAATGATTAATGCAATGAAAAACAATGAAAACTATGAAGTAAAACCCCTTTAAATTCGTGATGATGGCCTTGATGGGTCACCCAACGTCTTGAAGAATCCTTCTCCGAAGCTAGGTTGCTGAAGGCTCCCTCTATGCTATGACGGAGAAAACATCGATCAAAGTTGGTGATGGACACTCCCTAATATCGCCAAAGACCTCCTCTAAAACCCTAGCTGCCTTGCTTTCAAAGTGCTCGTGAAAACCCTCGCCAAAAGTCTTCCAAAAATAGGGCAAACAGCCTATATAAAGCCCAAAACTGTGCCTGTCACGTGCCCTCATGCGCCAATGCGGATTTTCCATGTGGCCGCATGGGCTTTAGTAATTCCCATGCGGACGCGTGAACAGTAATTTGCTACAGTACTTCTACATTGAAATTCCTACAGTAAAATTGCTGCAGTACTTTTCATAAAACGCGTTCCAAACACTCTTCTCTTGAGGCCACATGTCCGGGTTCACGTCCATGTGGTAGGCTATAAAAATTTTCTTCATCGACGTATCTTTGAGAGGTCTTGCAATCTTCACAAAGAGAAGGAACATGAAGATGTGGCTGCCTTTGTGCCCTTCCAACTAGTGAATTGTCTTGAATCTTCTTGGAAGTTGGCACACATCTACACGTTTATGAACTCCTCTCATGTCTTGGTCCTTGAATTGAACAAGAACTCCCAACATTGTGTCTTTATAACCTATCTTTGCTTCCTTTTTACTCTTCAAGGCATTCACAACTTATATGCATAAAAGAACACCAAATACACAATATGAGACATAAACCATAGTAAAAATGATACTCAATGCACGTGAAACATATATAAATATATGTCTACTCAAGCACTTATCACCTGACTTCAATGATCTCAGTTCAAAGCACATCCATATCACTCTCGATCCTCTCAAAATGATCATGGGCTCTAGCTGGAGTAACAATGTATAACGGATGATAGGGTATCTCCTGTGCTGTGAAGGGTGCCTCGCTCTCCCTCGTGTAAACTAAGGCTCAGGGACCTACCGTGAACCCTTTGCCGTGTCTCCTCTGCTCTTGGCAGTCTCTGTAGTTGGCATAGCCAAAATGTATACTACAGGCCCGTATCTGCGCACTAACCCCATCATCCTTATCTTATCAAGTCCAAGAGGGAAAGGGTTACCGTCTTTTCAGCACCTCGGATAGCATCCACTAGGCCCATCCCCAAGACGAGTCTAGTGATATAAGGGCCAGTAAATAATACTCCCACTCTCACATACTGACCATGGTACCCAAGGAAGTCCGCTACTACGTTTCCCAGGTGAATATGCACGTCCTTGACTGTGGAATATAAATAAAGTAGCTCCTGTCGGCCTAAAAAACCTGTGCTTTTGCCTTGGCCATTGATAGATCTGCTAAAGACTGAGTGCATGTATCTGTAGCTCGACTGGGACAACCATAAAACCTTGGATACTATCAATTCATACTGCTCCTGTCTACATAAAGCTCGTTATGCCTGCAGCAGTGTCAGGGCACAGGGCTAATCTGTCTCTAAGAGTGTCCATACTCCTATGTATTTGTGTATATCTCGTCATACAAGCCCATGTGAATTGAAAACTCAGTAATACTTATGCTGAACTGATGTTTGAATGCCCTAAACTGTATGGTATATATGCTGTCAAACTTCCTATATGACTGATCGAACTCAAAGGTCGACAATACCTCCAGCGTCAATGTGTGGAAAGATGGCTCTCGAATTGATAATAATCTCCTCCATCTACCCACGGCCAACATCTCATCTATCTTGTTAGCTAACTCATCTCCTCGCTAAACCTCTTGCAGCTTACTCAAGTCCACAAAATGGGGCTGTTTAAACCTGAGTCTCGACAACCGCTCAAACCGAGTCTGATGCATGGGATTCGAAAATTCAATCTGTGCAAACTCAGGTGAAGTCTCCTTAGGATGCTTCTCCTCTTGCTTCCTCGAGCGAGGTGCCATATCTGTAAGAATTGAAGAAGTAATGATCAAAGAAGCTCACAAAGTAATACTGCAAAAATACACACGGTCTTATGGAAATTCCCCAAGCCTATGTGGATCAGCGGGGAGTGAAAACCGCATGGTTGCGGACTAAGAATTTAAGTATACACATCCAAGATGTTCCTAAACTACTTTTAAGAATGCAATTACCATTCTAGAGGAAAACCAAAGCATAACCACCAGTTTTAATCCAATGAGAATGAGAAATGGCGAATAAAGGAGGGATTAAAGGCTTACCAACTAGATCAAGTAAAACTCCCTATAAATCAGTTGTGCGAGGTCAGGAGAATCATAAAGGGTGTTCTCGAATAGATTCGGAGTATAATTAAGAAGAAACACACTAAGATTTTAAGAGAAAGCCGCGTCTCTTGGAATTCTGCACAACCACATGGGCAGGCAGAAATTACCCATGCCCGTGTGACTCCACATGAGAGCTCCACAGGAGCAGACACACGTCCTTGTGTGGTCTTGGGATAACACTCAATGCTTCTAAATGCAACCACACGGGCATGGAGAAATTATCCACGCACATGTGCCCGACCCATAGGGACAGATGCACGCCCCTACCGCTTCTCTGTCCATCCAAGAAAAATCTCTAAGTGTTTCAGACACCCATGCAAAAATTCCACATGGGCCAGGACCTTCACAGGACCAGCTCATATGGATACTCGCACGCCCTTGTGTAATCTCGGGATGGAAGAGAACTCTTCTGTAGAGATCCACACGGGCATGCAGAAATTACCCACGCCCCTGTGTCTTTTCGTGAAAAATTCTAAGTCTCTGTAGGACGATACACGCACATGTGGAAATTACCCACAGGCGTGGATCGTCACAAGCTCGTTCACAAAGGGCGAGTCCACACCATTGTGTCTTCTCTTGATGAGCTTACAGTAGAGACCCATGGCCGTGTGGAAATTCCACACTGCCGTGTATTTTCTCTCGATGCCTTAGAAAACTCTGCAGGCTCTGCAAAAAATTCCTGAACATATCAATACACTTAGAGCCTGCCTTATCATGCAAAATATACCTGGGAAAAAAATGAAAAAAAACTCACTCAAACGGCCAACAACTTTGCCATAAACATTTAAGCACACGATAACAACAAAATATCGGCAAGAAAATCATAGAAATAGCATCTAAAACTCAAGACACCAATACTTAAAGCCTTATTCATGCAAACACTAAACTAAAAACTACAAAAACATTAAAAACTTGTGTTGCCTCCCAAGAAGCCCTTGTTTAATGTTACTTAGCTTGACGTATCTTGTCTTACCTCATGAGGGCTAATAGATGAAGGTTCCCCTCTTACCCATGACTTGCAAGCATGATGAACATAGCCTTTTGAAAGTAGAGGGAGAGTTATCAAGCTTGTTACCACTTAAGGGTTCATCACCCTTGTTCCATTTTTGCGCATCCCCAATAACCTAGGAGCATTTCTTATGGCTTCTCCTTGCCCGCTTCATCTTCCGGAATATCTTCTTCACGATTCCCTAAGTAGATGGTACCTTCTCTTCTAGACCAAGGATCATCACCTCTTCGTTCTCCATTTCTTCGTCCACCAGCCACTCGTACGGGTCTGGATTCAACATTTCCTGCACATATTCATCGATTAGTTCATCATTTGTGTCAAGAAAATAAAGAGTATCATCAAAGTCGAGAGAATGTTGCATGGCTTCGGCCAGGTGGTAGGTCAAATTATCGTCGCTAACCATTAGTATCAACTCCCCTCAGTCCACGTCAATAAGTGCCTTGGAAGTGCGCAAGAAAAGCCTCCCAAGTATCTAAAGAACACCTGCATCCTCATCGATGTCCAACACTATGAAGTCTATAGGAAATATGTACTTGTCCACCTTGACAAGTATGTCTTCAATGATGCCACTCAGATGTCTCACCGTTTGGTCCGCCAATTGCTATGTCATCTGAGTGGGCATAGGCTCTCCCAAGCTTAGCTTTTGAAAGAACGAGTATGGCATTACATTGATACTAGCCCCCAAATCCGCTAATACCATCTCTTCACCCAAATTGCCAATGTTGCATGGAATCATAAAGCTTGGGGCATATAAGAGAGGATTTGGAGGATTTCTTGATGACTTTTTGGCAGCAATACTTGGGAGGAAGAAGGAGGAGAACGAAGACATCTTTAGAGATCTTGGAATGAGGCTTGGAGGTGATCAAGATCTTGAACTTCAAGGGGAGAGCTTCATCATGAAGGGAGAAGGAGCATTTGGCATTCATTGGGCTAGAGGAAGCATCATTCATCCTGCATTGTTCTTCTTCATCATCATTCGGACTAGGAAGTGCCTCTTATGCATTTGTTTTGTGTTTTTCTTGAGTTTGTTATGTTTGCTTGCATGATGGCACACTAGACCCCTAAGGCCACAGGATGTAGGTGAACCTTGGGGGGTTCATCATGTATTTTGGATGCTAAACTTTCATTTAAAATGCATTTGGGTTGATTTATATCTTGGCTCATTGTTCTCCATGTCTAGAACTATAAAATGGAGAAATTGATAAGTGTCCAAATGTAGATATTTTCATGTATATATCGTATTCACTTTGCATGTATTTTGTGAGGTTTGATGCCCGTTTTGCACTTAATCGTCTATTATTTGCTTTGTAGGGCATAAGGAAGCCATAGAGAACAAGAAGATATCATTTGGGCGAAAAGAGAAGAAAACAGGAATTTCATACTACCCCCATACTACCCAGTATGGGGGCCGTATGCACTGTAGCAATATATTGATTTGAAGTGTCTGCCCAGATTTCCATACTACCCAGTATGGGGGCCATATGCACCCCGTATGGATCACGAATCTAGGGTTTTTGCGTGCTATACGACCCCCATACGACCCGTATGCCTCGGGGGGGTATAAATACCAACTTTTAGGGCAGAAAAGAGGACTTTTGGCTGGGCCTTTTCTTGGCCGACTTTGGGAGAGCACTTGGGAGTTTTTGGGCGACCATGGGAGGAAAAGTAGGGCAAGGAAACTAGAAGATCATCCAAGCCCAAGGTCCAAGATTCTCAAGGCAAGAAGGCAACATCATTCAAGGGGAGATCTACCACGATATGAAGAAAGGAGACCGACGGCTAGAGGAAGCGTTATTTGGCACTCCTTTGGCGGGGAAAGCGTCATTCGGCACATTCTTCACCTCCTCCTTCATCATTTCATCTAGGGAGTGTCATTTATGCTTTTGTTTCATGTTTTGTTTGTTTGTATTACTTGTTGTGGGATGATCGCACACTAGACCCCCAAGGCCACCGAATGTTGGTGAACCTTGGGGGGGGGGTTTTATCATGTATGTTGGATGATAACTTGTTAATTCTATGCTTGGGTAATTTTGAGATCTAATCCATTGTTATCATGCTAAGTGCTACACTAAGGAGAAATCCGTGGCTCTTTTATGAGTGATGCATGTAGATGTGACTTGCTCGCATGTATTAGATCATGAATGGATTAGAAGGGGATACTTGTATCATCACGCCGAGAAATTGGGTGTTTGGTAGCCCTCCATGTAGGTTTAATCCGAAGAAGAGTAGGTTTATTCCTAAGTGAGATTTCCTCGTACTTAATGCAATCGTAGGAATGTAGATTTGGAAGAAATTCCTATCTATGTTTGTATGGGATTAGGGTTCAATCACCGAGAAATTGGGGTTGTTCTAATCTTGCAATCTCATGGTCCATTTTACCCTTGCATCTTTAGATCATCATCCATGTTGCATGATAACCGCTCAAGGGGATCTTAATCCATAGGCCTTTGCACCTCATTGATTTTCTTGCTTTCTTATTGCTTGTTCTCTCTAATTTGGTCATAATCTTGTTTTAGTTTTAATTACTTTTAGTAGAGTAAAACCCATCACTTGAGTTCTTAGGCTAGATAATAGCTCGAGAAGGAGTAATAGGAGATCCTTAGCCCCGTGGAATACGATCCTCGTGTCTTCACACGAGGTATTACTTGGCGATCCCGTACACTTGCGGGGAAGCAATCAGAAATCATTAGTTCTTTGTTGAGTTGTACGTGTAGATGTGACTTACTAACATGTACTTGATTATTAATGAGCTAAAAGCGGTATTCTGGGATAGATATGCCAAGAAATTGGATGTTGATAGTCCCTCCGAATCTTAAGGATAGACTTAGGGTAAGTGTGTCCTTATTACGGGATTTCTCTGCACTTAATGTTATCGTAGGAATTTGATTACGGAGAGATCCTTATTGCCATTTGTTTGGGAATAGGGTTTAATCGCCGAGAAATTGGGATGTCTGTAATCACCAATGAGAAGAATGAGTTAATTCCTACTCGAATAATTACAGGATGGCATTTCTGCATTGACTACAGAAAATTAAATGATGCTACCCAATAGGATCACTTCCCGCTACCATTTATTGATCAAATGCTTGAGAGGCTTGTAGGGCATTAATACTACTACTTTCTGGATGGCTTTTTTGGGTATTTGATAAGTGCCTAAATGTACGTATTTGAGTGTATGTATTTGTTACCTCTCGCATGTATTTTCATTAGAATTGATGCCCGTTTTGTGCTTAATCATGTGTTATTTGCTTTGTAGGGCACGGGAACACCATGGATAACATGAGGATATGATTCGGGTGAAAAATAGAAGAAAACCAGGGCGCGGTACGGTAGGGTATTCACTATAGCAAAGTACTGTAGCTGGGAGTACTGTAATGTTGACCTTGTTGCAAGAGCACTGTAGCTGTCACTGTAGCACCTGGAGAGTTTCAAGTCAGGATTTGGATCATGGCATACGGCCTCAATACTGCCTGGTATAGAGCCTGGGATGATCACTGTAGCTATAATAGAAGATATTTACTTGATGGAGTTTGTCTACCGCAAATAGTGGCAATGTTGAGCTCCATACCGACTGGTATGGCACTCAGGATGGAGGCTATGGGGAGTGGTATAGCACTTGGTATAGCACTCAGGATGGGGGCTATAGGGAGTGGGATAGCACTCGGGTTGGAGGCCATCAAGGGGGTATGATGAGTGGTATATAGAGGGATTTTTGGAGAAAGATTTGGGACTTTTTGCCTGGACTTCTTGGACACTCTAAGGGAGACTTTTGAAGTTTTTTTTGGCAGCCATCAATTGGAGGAAGGAGAGAAACGAAGACACCATTCTTTGGGGAGAGTTTGACTTGAAGCTAGGGAAGATCAAGAGCTTGAACTTAAAGGTGAAGCCTCATCATCAAAGGAGGAGAAGCATTCTGCATCTCTAGGGCTAGAAGAAGCATCATTCGGCCGGCATTCTCTCTCCTCTTCATCATTCGGACTAGGGAGTGTCATTTATGCATTTACTTCTTGCTTTTGTTGTGTTTGAGATACTTATTTGTATGATGGCATACTAGACCCCCAAGGCCGCCGGATGTAGATGAACCTTGGGGGTTTCATCTTGTATTTTGGATGCTACATTTATATTTGATATGCATTGGTGTGATTTATGATTTGGCTCATTGTGTTTCATGCCTAGAACTATTATGTGGAGAAATCCTTAATTCTTATTTGAGTTGTACATGTAGACGTGACCTACTCGCGTGTACTAGATCGTTAATGAGCTAATAGGGGTATTTGTTAACCAACATGCCAAGAAATTGGGTGTAGGTAGCCTCTCTGAACCATGAGGATAAACTTAGGTTAAGTGTGTCCTTGTTGCGCGATCTCCATTCACTTAATACAATCGTAGGAATATGACTAAGGATAGATCCTTGTCATCATTTGTACGGGATTAGGGTTTAGCCGCCGAGAAATTAGGGTTGAACTATTGTTGAGGTCTGTCGGTCTAAATCACCCGTGCCATGTATTTTCATGCATCCTTATATCTTGATGACCCCTCTTGGGAATCCTCATCCCTAGGCCTATTCTTATCATCATTGCTCTTGTGATTTCCTTGCTTGACTTGGAGTTGTTACACTTGTGTTTTATTTACAATCTTGCTTGTATTAGATTAGTATACCATGCTTGAATTGTGAGGTTAGAAAGTGAGTGATGGAGGAGTAATAGGAGCTCCTTATATCCTTGGGCTTTTGCTCAAGGTATTACTTCGCGACCCCGTACACTGGCGGGTAATCAATCAAGTTTTTGGTGCCGTTGCCGGGGAGATTAACGAATTCTAGGAAACTTCTAGCTTATTGCTCTAGCAATTTTTTCTTTTCTTTTATTTCTTCCTTTCATTTGTCTTACTTTTTTTTCTCTTGAGCTTAACTTTCTTTATCTTTCTTGACTTTGCAAGGTACTATGCATGACACAAGCAAATCGATCAAATTTAGTTGCACAAGATAGTGAAATTGGGAGAGGTTCATTATGGCAGATTTGGGCTTTACACAACGGCATGAGTGGGCTATGGTTGATATCTGGAATGACTGGGTACCACTTATACATCATTTATTCCACATACAGGATAGTACAATATGTAGATTCAAGCCATGGGAAGGCTCCATTATCGCAACTGAAGACAATATTTGGAAAGCCATGCTTACAGACTTCATGAATTATGGAGGAGTTCCAACGAAAGAAGAAGTCAGTATTCCTACTGATCTAAATACACTGGACATAGCAAAACTGCAAGAATATCAGTCAATTCCGGCACACGAACCTAGTAGAGATCAGGGGGAAAACACTAAGGAGATTGTGCAACCTGTGTATGGCATCAATGAGAGTTCCGATGAAAACTCAGTATTTGCAGAAGAAGATGAACTAGAACATAGTGATGTACTGCTGAATAAAAATCTGCGACCGTCAACTAAGGAAGCAACTGAACTGGAATTGAAAAAGTTGCCTGAGCACCTCGAATATGCATTTCTTGGGGAAGGAACTCAGCTTCCTGTCATCATTGCTTCAAACCTTACGGTCGAACAAAAGCGAGATTCGGTGAATGTCTTAAAAAAACACAAGAATACAATTGCTTGGAAGATAGCTGACATTAAAGGGATAAGTCCCTTATTTTGCACTCACAAAATTTTGATGGAGGATGATCATAAACCGTCAGCTCTACCACAAAGAAGACTGAATCCAAACATGAAGGAGGTAGTAAAGGCTTAAGTCATCAAACTTCTTGATGCAGGCATTATCTATCCAAATTCTAATAGTGAGTGGGTAAGCCCAGTGCAAGTAGTACCTAAAAAGGGAGGGATGACTGTGATCACTAATGAAAAGAATGAGTTAATACCTACTCGAACAATCACAGGGTGGCGTGTCTGCATTGAGTACAGGAATTTAAATGATGCTACCCGAAAGGATAATTTCCCGCTACCATTTATCGATCAGATGCTTGAGAGGCTTGCTGGGCATTCATACTACTGCTTTCTAGATGGCTTTTCAGGGTATTTCCAGATTCCCATTGCGCCAGAAGATCAAGAAAAATCCACATTCACATGCCCTTATGGAACATTTGCGTACCGCCGCATGCCTTTAGGCCTTTGTAATGCCCCCGCCACTTTTCAGAGATGCATGTTGGCAATTTTTGAAGATATGGTGGAAGACATCATGGAGGTGTTCATGGACGATTTCTCTGTATTTGGTGACTCCTTTGTGCTATGCCTCCAGAATCTAGAACGTGTTCTTGCTCGGTGCGAGGAAACCAACCTCGTACTAAGTTGGGAAAAATGTCACTTCATGGTTCAAGAAGGGATTTTCCTGGGTCACAGAATTTCAAAAGAAGGAATCAAGGTAGATAAAGCAAAGATCTCCATAATAGAGAAGCTACCTCCTCCGACCTCAGTTAAAGACATCAGGAGTTTTCTGGGACATGCAGGTTTTTATAGAAGATTCATCAGGGACTTTGCCAAAATCTCTAGACCCTTAACGAAGTTATGGAAAAAGATTTACCGTTCAAGTTTGATGATGAGTGCATGAAAGCTTTTACCACCCTTAAGGAGATGCTAACCCAAGCACCCATAATGATAGCTCCAGACTGGGATTCCCCCTTTGAATTGATGGGTGATGCAAGTGATTTTGCGGTGGGTGCAGTCCTTGGGCAACGAAAAGACAAGCACTTTCATCCCATATATTTTTCAAGCAAAACGTTCACAGATGCTCAAGAGAATTACACCACAACAGAAAAGGAGTTGCTCATCGTGGTCTTTATATTTGATAAATTCCGGTGTTATCTAATTCTTTCCAAGGTGGTGGTTTATACTGATCATTCAGCTTTGCGGTACCTACTAAGTAAGTCAGATGCAAAACCACATTTGATTAGATGGGTCCTTTTGTTTCAGGAGTTTGACCTTGAAATCAAGGATAAGAGAGGGGCGGAGAATCTTGCGGTGGATCATTTATCCCGTTTGGAGAATTCTAGTCTCGAAACTTTGAGAGAAAGAGATATCAATGATTCATTTCCTGAAGAGCACTTGTATAATATTCAAGTCGTGGAAGAGTCCGAGCCACCTTGGTTTACTGATTTTGCAAACTACTTAGTTGGGGATGTCATCCCAAAATGGTTCATGCATCAACAACACAAGAAATTTTTTTCGGACATCAAGCACTACTTGTGGGAGGAGCCCTACCTTTTTAGAATTTGTTCAGACCAGGTCGTTCGAAGATGTGTATCATAGTCTGAGTGTCTAAGTATCTTGAAACACTGTCATTCAGGACCGACTGGGGGCCATTACAATGCAAATCAGACCGCAAAGAAGATTCTTGATTCAGGTTTCTATTGGCCGACATTGTTCAAGGCACCCAAAAGTTCATACAATCATGTGATAGATGTCAGAGCGTAGGTAACATTTCTCGCCGAGTTGAGATGCCCCAGAATTGGAATCAAGCTTGTGAAATTTTCGACGTGTGGGGGATTGACTTCATGGGGCCATTCCCAAGCTCACATGGTTGTAAGTTCATTCTGGTGGCAGTCAATTACATGTCTAAATGGGTGGAAGCTCAAGCGCTACCAACAAGTGACGCCAGGACAGTAGTAAAATTCTTAAAGAAGCTTTTCTCCAGGTTTGGAACACCACGAGCAATTATTAGTGATCGAGGCACTCACTTTTGCAATGCTCAGTTTGCAAAAATTCTAAAGAGCTACAATGTCTACCACAAACTTGCAACACCATATCATCCACAAACTAGCGGGCAAGTGGAAGTTTCCAACAGGGATTTAAAAAGAATTTTGGAGAAAAATGTTGCTCAGAATAGACGAGATTGGGTAGAACACTTAGATGACGCTCTGTGGGCTTAAAGAACAGCATATAAGACTCCTATTGGGACCACCCCGTATAGATTAGTCTATGGAAAAGCATGTCACCTACCTGTAGAACTTGAACACAAAGCTTTTTGGGCTATTAAATTTCTGAATTTTGATTCCACTCTTGTAGGTTAGAAGAGGAAGCTTCAATTAAATGAACTGAATGAATGGCGCGCCACGGCATACGAAAATTCCAAACTTTACAAAGAAAGAGTGAAGGGGTACCACGATAAGCATATGAAGCATCCTAAACAATTCCGAGCAAGGGATCAAGTGTTACTATTCATCTCGAGGCTGAAGCTTTTCCCCAAGAAGCTCAAGTCATGGTGGTCAGGTCCATATACAGTCACTCAAGTTGCCCCACAAGGAGCAGTCGAGGTAACTCACCCCGAAAAAGGTACATTTAAGGTGAATGGCCAAAGGTTGAAGCTCTATTTTAACACCAACAATTCAATGATGACCGAGGGAAATTTCAAACTATTCGACCTCCCCTGAGGTAAGTAACAAGGTACGTCAAGCTCGTGATGTTAAACAAGCGCTTCTTGGGAGGCAACCCAAGCATTCGGGGGTTTATTTTCATGTTTGTGGGTTCTTTGTATTCATGTTCTTCTTATTTTTTGTATTTTCTTAGAGTTGTTAATTTGAATAAGTCCATGCTCTCATTATTTTGTTTATCATTATCATTGTCCATGTGGTTGTTCATTTGATTTTATTGCGGAGTTGCACTTGTTTGGTCTATCATTTTATGTGTTAGATCATAACTTTGAGCCATTTTTTCATGGCATGGCAGATTTTAGAACCTTTTGTAACCATGGCCATGTGTTTGGAGAAGCAAAGAAGTCTTTAAACCAAGTTTTTCTGGCCTCACGGGCTCTACGAGGAGTTCATAGAGACCATGAAGAAAATTTAGAATCTTTTCACTACTCCTCACGGGCTCTGTGAGTAGTTCATAGAGACCATCAAAACCGTCTAGGAATTTTTAATTAGCTTTCACGGGCTCTATGAGGAGTGCATAGAGACCATCAAGAAAATTCAGAAACATTTCACTACTCCTCGCGGGCTCTATGAGCACCTCACAGAGACCGTGAAGACCCTTTTTCTTCATGAGAACCTTGTCAACTTGCCTTTCTCCTCATTCTTCTTCCTCTCCAACTATGACCTAGCCTCCATGATCTACCTCTCCATGGCCGGATCTCACTAAATACCACTCTAAATCATCTCCACATATACTTGGGAAGTATATCTAGTGTTCTCCTTTAAGCTCTACTCAAATGCTCTCCATCTTTATTGGTTTGATGCTTGTTGTGAATGAAAAATTTTCTTTTCTTTTCTTCTTGCTTTCTTGAGTTTTTGTGTGGATTGTTTCAAGATTTTTGCCTGTATTTTGTGGTATGATCATCATGTATTTGATTGATCTTGAATTTATGTACAAAATTTTTCAAATTCATGATGATGGGGAAACTCTTGCAAATTGAATAGTATCCATACGGGCTCCTTATGCCCGTATGGATCCTATTCATCCCATTTTCTTCATGTTTCATCACTTTTCATGCCACATGATACACTCTCTTGGATTCCTTTCATTCTTATTTGGATTTTTTTTTTTGATCTAGGAATGCCACATGATAAGTGCTTGAGTAGACATATTTTTATATATGTTTTACATGGATTGAGCATCATTTTTTCTGTGGTTTATGTCTCATATTGTGTATTTGGTGTTCTTTTATGCATATAGGTTGTAAATGCCTTGAAGAGTAAAAAGGAAGCAAAGATGGGCTATAAAGACATAATGTTGGGAGTTCTTGTTCAATTCAATGACCAAGACACGAGAGGAGTTTATAAACGTGGAGATGTGTGCCAACTTCCAAGAAGATTCAAGTCAATTCACTAGTTGGAAGGGCACAAAGGCAGCCACATCTTCATGTTTCTTCTCTTTGTGAAGATTGCAAGACCTCTCAAAGATACATCGATGAAGAAAAGTTTTATAGCCTACCACATGGACGTGTGCCCGGACATGTGGCCTCAAGAGAAGAGTGATTGGATTGCGTTTTGTGAGAAGTACTGTAGTAAAATTACTGTTCACGCGACCGCGTGGAAATTTCTGCAGCCCACGCGGGCGCGTGAGGGCACGTGACAGATGCGATCTAAGGCCTATAAATAGCCGTTTTTCCCTATTCTTTCTCATCTTTGTGCGGCTCTTGAGGGGTGAGACGGCTAGGGTTTGGAGAGGAGGTCTTTGTGGCTTTGGAGGCGCTTCGTCACCAACTTTGATCGATTCCTCCTCCGTCATAGCATCAAGGAAGCCACCGGTGAACCTAGCTTCGGAGTTGGTCCTTCAAGACGTCGAAGCTCTCCATCAAGGCCATCAGTTCATATATAAGGGGGTTTAATTCTATGGTTTTAATGTACTTTCATTCATTGATGGTGTGTTTTGTATGTTGCTCCATGGAGAGCTAAAACCCTAGAGGGTATTTGGGCTTGTGAACCCTAGGATTCTCATCTTTTGTGGATTTGCTTAGTGTTTCTATTTAATACGAGTTTGATTAAGTTTTAATCTTGTATTTCTTATTGCTTGCTTGTTTAATTAATCCTTGTGGTTGATTGGATTTGCATGATTTGTTACTTTGATGTGAGAGAGGTCTCCATTAAAGTTAGAACTTCAAGGTTAAAGAGGGTTGAGAGGGTGAGTCATGAGATAGTGGAGTGTCCCCTCTCCCTTCCGATTGAGTGTATTCTATCTCCGTTCCCTAAGCTCTATGCAACCATATTTGGTGTGAGGCGTGAGATTGAGAGATTTCTCCGCCGGGACCTTGTAGGGGGTTAGGATCCTTCGCCGGGAATTAGGGTTGGATCAATCTTTAGGAATCGGATACACCTCTTGGAATCCCTAGAGTGCTTTGCAGTCATATGTGGTGTGAGGTGTTGAGATTGAGCGATTTCTCCACCGGGACCTCGTAACGGACTAGTATCGGTGATCGGAGGCCGGATCCGATTATAGTTGGATTTCCATGACTTAACTTACTCATCATAGAAACACTTTGCTTATTCGGTACCTAATACCTGAATCCTAGGGGGAGCATTGCCCGAATACCCCACTTTTACTGATTGAGATCTCCATCCATTTTACCCTTGCATATCTGTCTCCGGTATTCATTTCTTCGCACATTAGATCACCACACCTTTCCATTTATCATTAGGTTAGAAAGCAGAGAAGAAGTTAGTACTAGTAGCCCTGTTCCCTGTTGATTCGACTACCCACTCACCGGGGTAATTATTACTTCGACACCCGTGCACTTGCGTTACATACACGCATATTCGGACGCATGTCACCACACATCAAGAAGCTTGCTTCTAAGCGGCAAAGGCAAGAGTCTCGCACCCCCGACGAGCCTCGCTTTTCCTCCTCTCTCCACAAGACCCGTTTTGAAAGTTTAAAGAACAAGCCATTTGCTACGGTTCAGCATATTGATTGGAGTGTTCTTGGAGAGCTTGGTTGGGATGAGCAATTGAGAGATTTATTTTCTTGCAATGGTTGGACGGAATTATTTTCCATTGATGAACCTACTTTTCACCAACTCACGTTGGAGGTGTTGAGCACATTCGAGGCAAGGCAAGATAAGAGGAGTGTTCTCATTAGACGGACGGATGCCATTAGATTCCAAGATTTTGGAAAAACTCATGCAATGAACCACATGGAGTTTGCCAAATATATGAGAATTTATGATGATGAGTTCATTAGCGCTTCATTGCTTCATCGGCCACGCATTGATTTTCCACTTGGCATGAATGCAACCAAGTTTTGGAATTCTTTAGCACCAAGTGACACCACAAATACATGTAAAGCTACTCGTATGGTGAACCGCCTCCATAGGTACATTCACGCTCTCATTACCCGCTCTATTGGAGGTCGGAAAGATAGTACTGGTGTAGTTTCGCAATCCGATTTGTTCACCATGTACGGCATCCTTGAGGAGTACCCTATCCATCTAGGGCATCTTATCAGCGATTCATTCATTCATCAGGCTCAGTTTGCTCGTCTAGGAGCTATCTTCATGAGGCCCTACATTAGGGGTATTTGTTAACCAATATGCCGAGAAATTGGGTGTAGGTAGCCCCTCCGAACCATGAGGATAAACTTAGGTTAAGTGTGTCCTTGTTGCGCGATCTCCATTCACTTAATGCAATCGTAGGAATATGACTAAGGATAGATCCTTGTCATCATTTGTACGGGATTAGGGTTTAGCCGCCGAGAAATTGGGGTTGAACTATTGTTGAGGTCCGTCGGTCTAAATCACCCTTGCCATGTATTTTCATGCATCCTTATATCTTGATGACCCCTCTTGGGAATCCTCATCCCTAGGCCTATTCTTATCATCATTGCTCTTGTGATTTCCTTGCTTGACTTGGAGTTGTTACACTTGTGTTTTATTTACAATCTTGCATGTACTAGATTAGTATACCATGCTTGAATTGTAAGGTTAGAATGTGAGTGATGGAGGAGTAATAGGAGCTCCTTAACCACATGGAATACGATCCTTGGCTTTTGCTCAAGGTATTACTTGGCGACCCCGTACACTTGTGGGTAATCAATCAGTATTTCCAAATTCCTATTGCACCAGAAGACCAAGAGAAAACCACATTCACATGTCCTTATGGAACATATGCATATCGCCGAATGCCTTTCAGCCTATGTAATGCTCCTGCCACTTTTCAAAGATGCATGATGGAAATTTTTCAAGATATGGTGGAAGACTTTATGGAAGTGTTCATGGATGATTTTTCTGTGTTTGGTGACTCATTTGAGCTATGCCTTAAGAATATAGAATGTGTTCTTACTCGGTGCAAGGAAACAAATATCGTACTAAGTTGGGAGAAATGCCATTTCATGGTTCAAGAAGGGATAGTCCTAGGTAACAAAATTTTCATGGAGGGAATTGATAAGGTCCCCTTTCGTATATCCCGCAAGTGCACGGGTTTGTCGAAGTAATAATCCCGGGTGAGCGGGGTCGAATCCACAGGGAGTAGGGAGTAAAAACACTTAATTTGATTCTTAGCTATGTGAAAGATCAATGATAAGGAGTGTGATAATGATTCAATTCTCAACAATAAAAGCAACAAGAAAGAGAGCAAAAGTAAAGAAGGGGGGGTAAGGCAATCGATAGAGATGGGGTACCCTGATAATGCTCCACCTAGGATAATTGTTTCAAGTGCAAGAACCCTCTATTATGCTTCCTAATCAATACAATGGTGAGTCGTGGAAATCCTTAATTACATAGTCCCAAATCTAAGGTCAACTATGCCTAACTCTATACATGTCCCGGAGGAGAAATTGAACAATCTCAACACCTCGCACTCGCATAGAGTTGCAATGAGCTCTAGGGATTCCAAGTGATAAATCTCTTCCTAATTATAGACCTAAACCTTTGGTCTAGGTGAAAGGTCCCTAACCACAATTGAGCCCTAGATACTAAGATTACCTCAACGCTTCACTCCGTTGAACGCAAAACTAAGCCCCAGCGGAAGTTCATCCCTTAGACCATTCACTCTATTATGGCCGCAAAGAACTCGAGGAACGGAGGTAGAATCTATCACACTGGAGGGGAAAGGGGACGCTCCTGTACCTCTCGACTCACCCTCTCAACCCTCTCCAACCTAACTTTGTCTAACGCTTATGGTGTGTCAATCACTCACGAGGTTACCAACAAGAACTCTCAATCCTAGTGTTACTCTAGGGGAAATGTTCATACAATGAAGCATTCAAGGTTGGAACTCACAATAAACATCAATTTATTGAAAGCATAATAAAGAGGTTCAAAGAAACAAATATATCCTAGGGTTCACAATACCCGAGTACCCACTAGGGGTTTAGCTCTCCATGGAGCTAATTACAATCAAAGAAATAGAATGTAAAAGCAATGAATCCATAAAGAAACCCCCTCGATGGTCGTGTCGATGGTCTAGTGGAGAGTCCTCTACTCGTCGTCCAAGGGATCCTTTGTCCGGCCTAGGATACACCTCGCCGAATCGGTGCCGCCGAAAGCTCTCCCAATAACCTTCTTCCAAATGACGCGCGATGTCGGAGACATAGAACCTCTCCAAAACTTTAGCCAATACCCCTCAAAACCCTAGCCGAAGCCCTCTCGCAAGTTGGGGAAAAAATGGAGAAAAGAATACAAAAATCGGGGCTGACTCGGCTTTAAATAGGGCTGGAATCGTGTGACTACATGGGCGTGGATGCTTCACGTGCCCGTGTGGAATTGCCACACGGGTGTGGGTAATTTCCACACGGGCGTGGGTAATTTCCACAGTGATTTTCTACAGTAACCTGCTACAGTGTTGTGCCAAAAAATACTCCCGAATCCACTTTTTATCGAGGTAACATAAACGGGCACACGTTTATGCCGTGGATCGCTTTACTTCTTCAATGACGGATAAGTTGATGGAGATCTTGTTTTATGTGCATAAGTCGGAATGCTTGAGTGTGACTGCCCTTGTGCCCCTCTAAATGGTTGTGCAAAGTCAAATACGGGGAGTTTGGCACACACTCTAGCGTCTCGCACCCAACTTATATCTTCGCATTTGAACCTTAGCAAGATTTCCTCCAAAATCGGTGCATTGTGATCCACATTGGCTTCTTTCCTTCGTGATTGGTTTCACAACCCTACCTGCATAAAAGTAACATAAAAACACACATATTAATGTAAAAACCCGAGAAAAGTAATTCTCAACATAAGGAAAGAATGCTTCGCATTCATATCACACAAGCACTTATCAGGAATCGAGGTAGACAAAGTAAAATTTTCCATTATAGGGAAATTACCTCCCGCAACTTCAGTGAAAGCCATCAGGGCTTTTCTTGGGCATGCAGGTTTTTACAGAAGATTCATCAGGAACTTCGCCAAAATTGCTAGACCTT
>NC_052482.1:6875790-6971830 GCF_009730915.1 Dioscorea cayenensis subsp. rotundata
ATGACATGAGACATTCAAAAACAAACATAGGATTAGGTTTTGACTCAAAACATAAAAATAGGAGACATTCCAGAAAACATATGATTAAGTTATTTGATTCAAAAACCAAAAATGGGAGAACTTCCAGAAAAGAAATAATATTATTAGGGTTTGATTGAAAAATAGCATACATTCGAAAAAGAAAACAAATTATAAGGGTATCGATTCAAAAATAGGAGACATTTAAAAAACAACATAGGAATAGATTTTCATTCAAACCATAAGAGAACATTCAGAAACAAATATAGGATTAGGGTTTTGATTTAAAAAAAAAAGAGACATTCCGATAAGAACACATAGGATTAGGGATTTAATTTTAAAATAGGAGGCATTACGAGAAAACATATGATTAGGGTTTTGATTCAAAAAATAGGAGTCATTAAGAAAAGAAAATATATGATTAGGGCATTGATTCAAAAATAGGAGACATTGTGAAAAGAAAACATAAGATTAGGTTTTTCATTGAAAACCTAGAAATAAGGCAGATTCCGAAAAGAAAACATAAGATTATGTTTTTCATTCAAAAACGAGAAATAGGACACATTCCGAAAAGAAAACAGAGTATTAGAGTTTTGATTAAAAACTAGGAGACATTCCTAAAGGAAAGCATACTACTAGCGTTTTGATTCAAAATAGAAAAATAGCAAACATTCTGATATAGAAAATATAGGATTAGTATTTTGATTGAAAAATAGGAGACAATCCGAAAAGAAATTTTAGTTTTACTGTTTTAATTAAAAAATAGGAGACATTCCGAAAAGAAAAATATAGGATTAGGATTTTAATTAAAAAATAAAAGAGATTTAGAAAAAAAAACATAGGATTAGGGTTAGATTGGAAATCAAAACATGAGAGACATGCCAAAACTAAAACATAGGATTAGGGGTGTCAGTGAAAAATTGGAGACATTATGTAAAAAAGAAAACATGGGATTAGGGTTTTCATAAAAAAAAATTGGAGTCATTCCGAAAATAAAAATAGGATTGGGGTTTTGAATCAAAATTGAAAAATTGAATTTATTCCAAAAAGAAAACATAGGATTATGGTTTTGATTCAAAAACAAAATATAGGAGTCATTCCCAAAAAAAAGATAAGATTAGGGTTTTGAGTGAAAAATAGGAGACATTACGAAAAGAAAATATAGGTTTAGTATTTTCATTCAAAAAGAAGAGACATTCCTAAAACAAAAACATAAGATTTGAGTTTTGGCTGAAAGATATGAGACATTCGGAAAAGAAAACATAGGATTATTTTCTTTTTCAAAACCAAAAAATACAACACATTCCAAAATGAAAACATAGGACTAGTGTTTTAATTAAAAAACAAAAAATAGCATACATTCCAAAAAAAAATATATATGATTAGTGTTTTGATTGAAAAATATGAGACATTTCGAAAGGAAAACATAGGATTAGGGTTTTGATTCAAAAGTGGAAGACATTAAGAAAATAAAATGTATGATTAGCATTTTGATTTCAAAATACAAGATATTCCGAAAAGAAAACATAGGATTAGGTTTGTGATTAAAAAACAAAATGTAGGAGACATTCCAAAAAATATGAGACATTCTAAAAAGAAACATATGATTAGGTTTTCGATTGAAAAATAGGAGACATTCTGAAAAGTAAACAAAGGTTTATAGTTTTTTTTCAAAATGGAAAAATAGGAGACATTATGAAATGGAATGTAGGATTAGAGTTTTCATTCAAAATTGATAAATAGGAGACATTCTGAAAAGAAAACATGGGATTAGGTCTTTGATTGAAGAACAGGAGACATTAGGAAAAGAAAGATAGGATTAGTGTTTTGATTCAAAACTTTAAAATAGGAGACATTTGAAAAAGGAAACAAAGGACTTGTGTTTTGCTTGAAAAATGGGCGACATTTTGAAATGAAAACATAGGATTAGGGGTTTCATTCCAAATGAAAAAATAGGAGACATTCCAAAAAGAAGATATGTGATTACATTTTTTTTTATTTAAAACCAAAAAATGGAAAAAATTCGGAAAAGAAATAATATTATTAGGATTCTGATTGAAAAAATAAGAAACATTGCCAAAGAAAAAACAAGATTAAGGTTTTGATTCAAAAAAGGAAACATTCCAAAAAGAAAACATAGGATTAGGTTTTAATTCAAAATATATAAAATAGGACACATTCCGAAAATAAAGATTGGATTAGGGTTTTGATTTAAAACTATTAGACATTCCGAAATGAAAACATAAGATTATGGTTTTGGTTCAAAATTGAAAAATAACAGACATTCCGAAAAAATTATCTGGTTAGTGTTTTCATTGAAAAATAAGTGGCATTCCCAAAAGAAAATATAGGATTAGAGTTTTGATTCAAAACTAGAAGACATTCAGAAAACAAAACATAGGATTAGGGTTTCAATTCCAAAATAGAAGATATTCCAAAAAGAAAACATAGGATTCGGGTTTTCGTTCATAAATAGAAGACATCATGAAAAGAAAACATAGGATTATTTTTTTTATTCAAAACCAAAAGATAGGTGACAATCGTAAAACAAAACATAGGGTGAGTGTTTTCATTCAAAAATAGGACGCATTACCAAAAGAAAACATATGATTACAGTCTTGATTAAACAATAGATGACATTCTAAAATGAAAGTAAAGTATTAGTGTTTTAATTCAAAAAGGAAAAATAGGAGACATTCCAAAAATAAAACAAGGACATTCCTAAAACCAAACATAGGACAGGGTTTTGATTTAAAAATATGACGCATTGCAAAAACAAACAAAGGATTATAGTTTCGATTAAAAAATTGGAGACATTCTAAAAAGAAAACATAGTATAAGTGTTTTGATTCATAACCGAGAAATAGGAGACATTTTAAAAATAAAACATATGATTAAGTTTTTAATTAAAAAATAGGAGACATTAAAAAAAACATATGATTACAGTTTTTTATTCAAAAATAGGAGACATTCCTGAAAGAAAACATAGGGTTAGGGTTTTGATTAAAAAATCTAAGGCATTCCTAAAAGAAAACAAAGGATTATTGTTTTGATTTAAAATAGGAGACATTCTTAAAAAAAACATAGGATTAGGGTTTTGTTTCAAAACTGTATTTTAGGAGACATTCTAAAAGTAAAACACAGGATTTTTGTTTTGATTAAAAAATAGGAGACATTTGGAAAAGAAAACAAAGGATTATGGTTGGGATTCAAAACTGAAAAATAGAAGAGATTCCAAAAAGAAAACATAGGGTTAAAATTTTGATTGAAAAATAGGAGACATTCTGAAAATAAAACATAGGGTTAGGGTTTCGGTTCAAAAATAAGAGAAATTCTGAAAAGTAAAACATAGGCTAGGATTTTGATTCCAAACAAAAAAATATGAGATATTTCTAAAACAAAACATAAGATTAGGGTTTCGATTCGAAAATAGGAGGCATTATGAAAAGAAAACATAGGATTATAGTTTTGATTTAAAAAAGGACACATTCTAAAAGGAAAACATAGTATTAGTGTTTAGATTCAAAATCTAAAAAAACAGGAGGCATTCTTAATATAAAACATAGGATAAAGGTTTTGATTAAAAAATAGGAGCCATTCCAAAAATAAAACATTGTATTATGGTTTTGATTTAAAACTAAAAACTAGCAGACATTTGGAAATGAAAACATACGATTACAATTATGATAAAAAAAATAAGAGGCATCTCGAAAAGAAAGCATAGAATGAGGTTTTTGATTGAAAACCAAAAAAATGGGAGACATTCGAAAAATAAACCATAACATTAGTGTTTTGATTGAAAAATAGGAGACATTTTCGAAATGAAAACATAAGATTAGGGTTTTGATTAAAAAAATACTATACATTCCAAAAATAAAACATAGGATTAGGGTTTTGGTTCAAAAATAGAAGACACTCCAAAAAGAAAACATAAGATTAGGATTTTGATGTAAATATGGGATACATTCCGAAAGTAAAATGTATGACTAGGTTTTTGATTTAAAACAAAAAAACTACAGAAATTCCGAAAAGAAAACATAGGATTAGAAAAACTACATTAGGATTTAGCTTTTGGTTGAAAAATTGGAGACATTCTGATAATAAAATATGGGTTTAAGGTTATGATTAAAAAATAGGAGACATTACTTAAAATAACATATTATGAGGTTTTTGATTCAAAACAGACAAATAGGAGACATTTCGAAAAGAAAACATAGGATTAGTGTTTAAATAATAAAATAGGAGACATTAAAAAAAAACCTTGGATTATGGTTTTCATTCAAAACTTAAAAGAGGAGACATTCCGCAAAGAAAAACATAGGATTAGGCTTTTGATTGAAAAATATGGCATTTTGAAAAGAAACCATACGATTAGGTTTTTGATTAAAAAAAGAAACATTTCGAAAAGAAAACATGGGATTATGATTTTGATTCAAAAATAGGAGAGATTCAAAAAAGAAACAATAGGATTAATGTTTTAATTAAAAAATTGGAGACATTCCTAAAAGAAAACATAGAATTAGGTTTTTGATTCAAAACAAAAAAAAAAATGAGACATTCAGAATTAAAAATATAAGATTAAGGTTTTGATTCAAAATTAACAATAGGAGACATTCCAAGAAGATATATAGGATTATGGTTGTGATTCAAAACCGAAAAATTGGAGACATTCAGAAAATAAAAAATAGGATTAGGGTTATGCTTCAAAACTGAAAAATAGGACATTCTAAAAAGAAAACCTATGATTAGTGTTTTTCTTAAAAACTAAAAAATAAGAGATATTTCAAAAAGAAAATATATTATTAGGGTTTTGATTCAAAACTTAAAAAGAGGATACATTCCAAAAGGAAAACATAGGATATTGCTTTTGATTGAAAAATAGGAAATATTCTAAAAAGAAAACATAGGAGACATTCCAAAAAGAAAACATAAGATTATATTTTTAATTCAAAAATAGGAGACATTCTGAAAATAAAAAATATGATTAGTTTTATGGATTCAAAACTAAAAAAATACTAGACATTTTAAAAAGAAAAAACATAGGATTAGGTTTTTAAATCAATACCGAAAAATAGAAGACATGCCGTAAAGAAAACATTGGATTAGGATTTTGATTGAATATTAGGAGACATTCTAAAAAAAAAAACATAAAATTAGGGGTTTTGTTCAAAAATAGGAGACATTCTGTAAAGAAAACAAATAGTTGGGTTTTTTTATTCAAAACTAAAAAATAGGAGACATTCCTAAAGCAAAACATAGGATTAGGGTAATGATTCAAAAATAGGAGCCAATAAGAAAAGAAAACAAAGGATTCTAGTTTTCATTAAAAAAAAATAGGACACTTTCCAAAACAAAAGCATAGTATTAGTGTTTTGATTCAAAACCAAAAAATAAGAAACATTCCTAAAATAAAACATAGGATTAGGGTTTTGATTACAAAATTGAGACATTCTGAAAAGAAAACATATGACTAATGTTTTAATTGAAAAGTAGGAGACATTTCAAAAAGAAAACATAGGATTAGGGTTTTGATTAAAAAATTTGAGATGTTCTGAAAAGAAAACATAGGAATAGGGTTTTGGTACAAAAATAGGAGACATTTCGGACAGAAAACTTAGGATTATGTTTTTCATTCAAAACAGAAAAAATAGGAGACGCTCCGAACAAAAAACATAGAATTAGGGTTTTGATTAAAAAAACATGACATTCCGAAATGAAAACAAATATAGGACTAATGTTTTAATTCAAAACCTGAAAGAATAAGACATTCTGAGAAGAAAACATTGTATTAGAATTTTGATTCAAAACAAAAAAATATGAGACATTCAGAAAAGAAAAACATAATACTAGGGTTTTGGTTGATAAATGTTAGACATAGCAAAAAGAAAACATAATATTAACATTTTGATTTAAAACCAAAAAGTAGGAGACATTCCTAAAACAAAAATTATGATTTTGATTGAAAAATAGGACATATTGAAAAAAGAAAACGTAGGATTGGAATTTTGATTCAAATTCAAAAAGAAGGAGACATTTCAAAAAGAAAACTTAGGAATAGGGTTTTGATTTAAAAATTGGAGACATGACAAAAAGAAAACATAGAATTTAGATTTAGATTTAAAAATTCAAAACATTTCAAAAATAAAACATAAGCTTAATGTTTTAATTAAAAAAAGGAGACATTTCTTAAGAAAACATATGATTAAGGTTTTGATTAAAAACCGACAAATAGGAGATATTCCGAAAAGAAAACATAGGATTAGTGTTTTAATTCAAAAATTGGAGACATTCTGAAAAGAAAACGTTAAATTAAGGTCTTTATTCAAAATCTGCAAAATATGAGACATTCCGAAAAGATAACATAGGATTATGGTATTGATTCAAAATAAAAAAAAATAGGAGACTTTTAAAAAAAACATAGGAGTATGGTTGTGATTCAAACCAGAAAAATAGGACACATTTTGGAAAGAAAACAAAATATTGAGGTTTTATTTTTTAAATTGAATAATAGAAGACATTCCGAAAAGAATACGTACGATTAGGGTTTCGATTGACAAATAGGAGACATTCCATAAAGAAAACATATGAATAGGTTTTAACTCAAAAATAGGAGGCATTCTTAAAAGAAAGGTATAATACCCTAGTTGGTCCCTCTACTTTTCTCTCTCTTCCGTTTTGGTCCCTCTACTTAGAAATGCTCCGACTAGTCCCTCTACTTTTGAAAATGGACCCACTTAGTTAAAAATGCTCTGAACTAGTCCCTCTACTTTTAAAAATATGCCCACTTAGACTAAGTGGGCACATTTCTAAAAGTAGAGGGACTGGTTGGGAACTTTTTCCTCTAAGTGGGCACATTTTCAAAAGTAGAGGGACTAATCGGGAGCATTTCTGAGTAGAGGGACCAAAAGGGAAGAGAGAGAAAAGTACATGGACTATTTTGGTGATTATACCTAAAAGAAACAAGAGGATTAGTTTTTTTGATTCAAAACTGAAAAATAGTAGTCATTCCGAAAAAAAAACATCGGACTATGATTATGATTCAAAACAAAAAAAAATAGGAAATATACCGTAAAGAAAACATAGTATTAGGTTTTTGATTGAAAACCATAAAATAGGAGACATTTTGAAAAAAAGACATATGATTAGGGTTTTGAGCGAAAATAGGAGAAATTTTGAAAAGAAAACATAGGAGACAATCCCAAAAAGAAACATATTATTAGGGTTTTCATTGAAAAATACTATAAATTATAAAAAGAAAACGCATGATTAGGATTTTGATTCAAAAAAAAAAATAAATAGAAGACATTCTAAGAAAAAAACATAGGATTGCAATCTTGATTCAAAACCAAAAAATTGTAGACATTCCAAAAATAAAACATCGGATTAGGTTTTTTATTCAAAAATACGAGAGATTACGAAAAGGAAACATCAGATTAAGCTTTTGATTGAAAAATACAAGACAATCTGAAGAAAGCATCGGATTAGGATTTTGATTTAAAACCAAAAAGAAACATAGGATTATGGTTGTGATTCAAAACCAAAAATTGGAGACATTCAGGCGAAAAAAAGTTGCAAAATTGCAAAATAGTAGGCATTTTGAAAAAAAAGTTATAGTATTAGGGTTTTGATTCAAAACTGAAAATGGAAACCAACAATAAATAAAACATAGGATTAGTGTTTTGATTAAAAAATAATAGACATTCCAAAAGAAAAACATAGGGTTAGGGTTTTGATTAAAAATAAGAGACATTGTGAAAAGAAAACATTAGAGACATTCCACGAAGAAAACATAGGATTGGGTTTTTCATTGATAAATAGGAGACATTCCGGAAAGAAAACATAGGATTAGGATTTTGTTTAAAAATAGGAGACATTCCGAAAAGAAAATATAAGATTAGGGTTTTGATTGGATTAGGGTTTTGTTTAAAAATAGGACACATTCCGAAATAAACATAAGATTAGGGTTTTGATTGAAAAATAGGGGACATTCAAAAAGATAAAACATAGGATTATTGTTTTCATTAAAAAATAGGAGACATTATAGAAAGAACATATAGGATTAGTGTTTTAATTCAAAAATAAGAGATAGTCAGAATAGAACACATTGTATTATGGTTTCGAATCCAAACTGTTAAATATGAGACCTTCCAAAAAGAAAAACACAATATTACGGTTTTGATTGAAAAATATGCTATTCCGAAATGAAAACATACGATTAGGGTTTTGATTCAAAAATAGAAGATAGAAAAATAGGAGTAATTCTAAAAAGAAAACATAGGATTAGGGTTTTGATTCAAAACCGATCAAAAGGAGACATTCCGAAAGAAAATATAGGATTAGGTTTTTTATTCAAAACTGATAAATAGGAAACATTTTCAAAAGAAAATATTCTATTGGGGTTTTGATTCAAAATAGGAGGTATTATGAAAAGAACACATGGTATTAGGGTTTTGAATCAAAACTAAAAAAATGGGGACATTAAGGAAAGAAAACATAGTATTAGGGTCTTGTATAAAGAATTTGTGACATTCCGGAAAAAAAACATAGGCGACATTCCGACAAGAAAACATAGGATTAGTGTTTTTATTGAAAAATTCGAGACAATTAAAAAAAATATTGGATTAGTTTTTTTATTCAAAAATGGAAGACATTCTAGAGAGAAAACAAATGATTAATTTTTTGATTGAGTTTTATTAAAAAATAAAAGATTAGACTTTTGATTAAAAAATAATAGACATCCCGAAAGAAAAAAATAGGAGACATTCCAAAAACAAAACATAGGAGATATTGCGACAACAAAACAAAGGATTAAGATTTTAATTAAAAAATGGAAGATATTCTGAAAAGAAAACATTTGATATGGGTTTTGATTGAAAATAAGAAGCATTCCTAAAAGAAAATATAGGATTAAGTTTTTGATTAAAAAATAGAAGACATCCTAAAAAAACATAGGACTAGGTTTTGATTGAAAATAAAAAAATAGTAGACATTCAAAAAAATAAAATAGGATTAAGATTTTAATTGAAAAATAGACGGCATTCCGAAAAGAAAACATTGGATTAATGTTTTGATTCAAAACAGAAAAAAGATAAGACATTTGGTGAAGAAAACATACGATTAGTGTTTTGATTCAAAACCAAAAAAAATGAGGCATTCGAAAAAAAACATTATATTAAGGTTTTGATTGACAAATATTAGACATAGAGAAAAGAAAATATAGGATTAGGGTTTGGATTCAAAACAAACAAATAGGAGAAATTCCAAAAGGAAAACAAAGAATACGATCTTGATTCGACACCGAAAAATAAGAGACATTTCGGAAAGAAAACATAGGATTATAGTTTTCATTCAAACCCGAATAATAGGAGACATTCTGAAAATAAAACATAGGATTTTGGTTTTGATTAAAAAGTGGGAGACTTTCCGAAAGGGAAAAATAGGATTAGGGTCTTGATTGAAAACTTAAAAAATAGGAGACATTACCCAAAAAAAACAAAGGATTTGGGTTTCCACTCAAATCTGAAAAATATTAGACATCAAGAAAAGAAACATGGGATTAAGTTTTTTATTCAAAATTAAAAATGGAAGATGTTCTGAAAAGAAATAGTGCTATTAGGATTTTAACTGAAAAATAGGATACATTCCCAAAAGAAAACATAGGATTAGGATATTCATTCAAAAACAGAAGGCATTCTGAAAAGTAACCATAGGAATCAGTTTTTCATTCAAATATGAAAAATCAGACACATTGCGAAAAGAAAAATTGGATTAGGGTTTTGATTTATAACTAGGAGACATTCCGAAATGAAGACAGAGGACTAGGATTTTGATTCAAATCTGAAAAATAGTAGACATTCCGGAAAGAAAAAAATATAGGATTAGTGTTTTGATTGAAAAATAGGAGATATTCCAAAAGAAAAATATAGGATTAGTTTTTTGATTGAAAAGTAGGAGACCTTCTGAAAAAGCAAAATATATGATTAGTGCTTTGATTTAAAAATAAAAGACATTAAAAAACATATGATTAGGGTTTTGATTCCATAATAGATGATATTCCATAAAAGAAAACACAGCATTAGGTTTTTGGTTGAAAATAGAAACGTAGGAGACATTCCAAAAATAAAACATAAGATTAAGTTTTTGAATTGAAAATAGGGGACATTACAAAAATATACAGGATTAGTGTTTTGATTAAAAAATAGGAAGACATTACAAAAAGAAAACATAGGATTTGGGTTTTGATTCAAAAATAGAAGACATTCTGAAAAGAAAATATAGGATTTTGGTTTTGGTTAAAAAATAGGAGCCATTCGGACAAGAAAACATAGGATTAGGGTTTGAATCAAAACAGAAAAATATGAGAAATTATGAAAAAAATATAATACTAGATTTTTTATTCCAAAATAGGAGATATTCCCAAAGAAGACATAGGATTATGCTCTTGATTGAAAACTTGTAGACATTTTGAAAAGAAAACATAAGATTTGGATTTTGATTGTAAAATATGAGACATTCAGAAAAGGGAATAGAAGATTACGTTTTTGATTTAAAAATAGGAGACATTGCGAAAGTGAAATATAGAATTACAATTTTAATTCAAAAATAGCAGATACTCTCAAAAGAAAAAATAGGATTCGAGTTTGATTCAAAAATAGGAGGCATTCCAAAACACATAGGATTAGGGTTTTCATTAAAAAAAAATAGACATTCCGAAAAGAAAACATAGGATTATGGTTTTGATTCAAAAATAGGAGACATAGAGAAAAGAAAACATAGCATTAGGGTTTTGATTCAAAACCAAAAACTTGGAGACATTCCGATTAAAAAAGACGGGATTAGGGTTTTGATTGGAAAGTAGGAGACATTACGAAAAGTAAACATATGATTAGAGTTTTTATTAAAAAAATAGGAGACATTCCGTAAAGAAAAATTTAGGATTATTGCTTTGATTCAAAATTGAAAAATAGCCAAAATTATGAAAAGAAAATATAAGATTAGGGTTTTCATTAAAAATAGGAGACATTCCAAAAACAAGACATAGGATTATTGTTTTAAAAGAAAATAGGAGATGTTCCAAAAAGAAAATATAGGATAAGGGTTTTGATTCAAAACAGATAAATAGTAGAGATTCCAAAAAGTAAACATAATATTCGTGTTTTAATTCAAAAATAGAAGACATACCAAGAAATAACATAGGATTATTGTTTTGATACAAAACCGAAAAATACTAGATATTACGAAAAGAAAACATAGGATTAGGGTTTTGATTGAAAAATTGGAGACATTCCTATAAGAAAACATAGGATTAGTGTTTTGATTGAAAATTAGTAGACATTCTGAAATGGAAACATAGGATTAGGGTTTTGATTGAAAAATAGAAAACATTACGAAATGAAAGCATAAGATTAAGATTTTGGTTCAAAAGTAAGAGATATTCCAAAAAGAAAACATATGATTAGGTTTTTTATTTAAAACTGAAAAATAAGAGACATTCTGAAAGGAAAACTAATGCACTCTCTGCAAGTGTATGGGTCGCACACAAGTAATATAATGGTACCCCGCTAGGGGTAGGGTTGTCGAACCTTAGGGACGGGACTTAAAGTACTAATTCTTGTTCTAATCTCTAGTCAAGCAAGAATAGGGTTTGATTTAAAAAGGGAAGATAAAATAAGTGAGGAAGAACAGGTGGAGATAATAGGTAGATTAGGATCGAGTGTTTCAACAGCAAGAGAGAAATGCCCCGAGACAATTCCTTTGAGCTCTAGCATTCTGACTGACTTTTAATGTGTACCAGGTACATTCAATGGTTCTTGTGTGTGCTCAAAAGCAATGTTGCATCTATGGTTCTCAAATACACCAAGTTTTACTAGGATAATTGTGGTTTCATACATAACGAGTTTTGCAATCACACAAGGCAACTACCTATATGGTAATCCATACACCAAGTTTTACCCAATAAACTATGTAAATCAAACACATCAAGTTATACAAACACAAGATTAAACATAAGAAACCAAAAAAATTACGTAGAACATTAGAAAAGAGTAATCAAAGCATACAAAGTATCATAGTTCAACATCCCGGGGCACCGTGGACGGTTAGCCCCTTATAGATGGGTACGACATGGAAGAAGCAATTAAAAATCTCCGAACAAAGACGAAATGAAAACCTAGAAATCTAGAGTTATATGGCTAATTTCGGGCTTGACATGGTCTGAGCACATTCGTGCTTGGACCATGCTCTCGCTGAGAATTCTGAACAAACCGATCAAGCGCTTGCTTTAGATAATCAATGGGAGGAGCGCTGTCACACTCCGCCTGTGCCCTGCCTGTGCACAATTGTGCTATGAGCCTCTAGAGTGTGCTTCCCCAGATTAGTAGAAGATGCCTCCAGACTGAGATTTTCAACTGGAGAGGAATGATCGTGCTTAAACCATGCTTCTCCTGACCGTACCCCCATGCTTGAATGTTTGCTTGGTCGTCCCAGGCTGAAATATTAAGCGGGCCAGAGCACAATCATGCTTTGCCCGTATCAGTCATGAGCACTTAGCAAAATCTTCATTCTTTTGCTTGTTTACTTCCTGATTTCACTCCAAGTTGGTTCAAACTCCTCATTCCAGCACAAGGAACAAATATACCTAGAATAGCATCTCATATAGACAAAATTGTGCTAAAAGACAAGGAAATGAATGGATTGAGGGTAGCCTATGACGATCATTTCAAATGCAAAACCATCTATTATGCTTCCTAACTAATGCATTAATGAGTCGTGGAGATCCTTCAAAACATGGTCCCAAATCTAAGGTCAACCATGCCTGACTCTATACATGTCCCAAAGGAGAAATCAAACAATCTCAACACCTCGCTCTCGTATAGAATCACAATGAGTTCTACATATTCCAAGTGATAAATCCTCTTCCTAGATGTAGACTGACAAGATCCCCTTACGTTTATCCCGTAAGTGCACAGGTTTGTTGAAGTAATAATCCCGGCTGAGCGGGTATCAAATCCACAGGGAATAGGGAATAAAAATACTTAATTCGATTCTTAGCTATGTGATAGATCAATGATGAGAAGTGTGACAATGATTCAATTCTCAACAATAAAAACAACAAGTAAGAAAGCAAAAGTTAAAAAAGGGCGTAAGGGAACCGATAAAGATGGGGTACTCGGATAATGCTCCGCCTAGGATAATTGTTTCAAGTGCAAGAACCCTCTATTATGCTTCCTAATCAATGCAATGGTGAGTCGTGGAAATCTTTAATTACATAGTCCTAAATATAAGGTCAACTATGCCTAACTCTATACATGTTCCAGAGGAGAGATTAGATAACCTCTCAACCTCGCACTCGTATAGAGTTGCAATGAGCTCTAGGGATTCCAAGTGATAAATCTCTTCCCAATTATAGACCTAACCCTTTGGTCCAGGTGGAAGGTCCCTAACCACGATTATGCCCTAGATACTAAGATCACCTCAACGCTTCACTCCGTTGCACGCCCAACTAAGCCCCAGCGAAAGTTCATCTCTTAGACCATTCACTCTATTATGGCCGCAAAGAACTCGAGGAATGGAGGTAGAATCTATCACGTCAGAGGGGAAAGGGGACGCTCCTGTACCTCTTGACTCATCCTCTCAATCCTCTCCAACCTAGCTGTGTCTAACGCTCGTGGTGTGTCACTCACTCACAAGGTTACCAACGAGAACTCTCAACCCTAGTGTCACTCTAGGGGAAATGTTCATACAAACAAGCATTCAAGGTTGGAACTCACAATCAACATCAATTTATTGAAAGCATAATAAAGAGATTCAAAGAAACGAATACATCCTAGGATTCACAAATACCCAAGTACCCACTAGGGATTTAGCTCTCCATGGAGCTAAGTACAATCAAAGAAATAGAATGTAAAAGCAATGAATCCATAAAGAAACCCCCTCGGTAGTCGTGTCGATGGTCTTGTGAAAAGTCCTCTACTCGTCATACAAGTATTCGATCGTCCGGTATAGGATACGCCTCGACGGAAGCTCTCCTACCAACCTTCTTCCAAAGGAATGACAATGTCAGAGCCGTAGAACCTCTCCAAAAACCTTGGCCAATATCCCTCAAAACCCTAGCCGAAGCCCTCTCTTCAGTTGGGGGAAAAGATGGAGAAAAGAATACTAAAATCGTCCCTGATTCGGCTTTAAATAAGGTTAGAATCGGGCGACTACACAGGCGTGGATGCTGCACGCGCCCGTGCAGAATTTCCACATGCCCGTGTGGATTCTCTAAACTTCTGTTTTCACGGCCGACTGTGAACAGTGCTGCTACAGTACTTGCTACCGTGTTGGTGCAGTGCTCTGCTACAGTATCTGGCCTGAATAGCATCCTGAATCCATACTTTCATCGGAGTAACGCAAATGGGCACACGTTCACGTAGTGGATCACTTGCTTCTTCAATGATAGGCAAGTTGGTGGAGTTCTTGTTCTATGTGCATAAGTCAGAATGCTCGAGTGTGACTGCCTTTGTGCCCCTCCAAATGGATGTGCCAAACTCGAATACGAGGAGGTTGGCACACACTCTAGCATCTCACATCGACCTATGTCTTTGCATTTGAACCTTAGCAAGATTTCCTCCAAAATCGGTGCATTGTAATCCATATTGGCTTCTTTCCTTCATACTTGGCCTCGCAACCCTACCTACACGAAAGTGCCATAAAAACACACATATAAGTGTAAAAACCTGAGAAAAGTAATGCTCAACATAAGGAATGAACGCTTCGCATTCATATCGCACAAGCACTTATCATAGACCTAAACCTTTGGTATAGGTGGAAGGTCCCTAGTCATAATTAAACCCTAGGTGCTAAAATTACTTCAACGCTTCACTCCGTTGTCTCTTCAACTAAGCCTAAGTGGAAGGTCATCCCTTAGTCCATTCACTCTACTATGACCACAAAAAACTCGAGGAAATGGATGTAGGATAAATCACACCGAAGGAGAAAGTGGACGCTCCACTACCTCTAGACTCACCCTCTCAACTCTCTCCAATCTAGCTTTGTCTAACTCTCATGCTGTGTCACTCACTCACAAGGGTTACCAATAAGAACTCTCAACCCTAGTGTCACTCTAAGGTAGTATTCATTCAATCAACCATTCAATATTGGAACTCAATTAAAGCATCAATTAATAAAGCATGATAAAAGGTTTAATGAAACAAATACATCCTAGGGTTCACAAATCCAAGTACCCACTTGGGGGTTTAGCTCTCCATGGAGCTAGTTACAATCAACAATGAAATCGAATGTAAAAGCAAGTAATCTATGGAAAACCCCCTTGATAGCCATGATAATGGTCTTGTGGAGAAGCCTCGACTCTTCCAAAGGTCCCTTTGTCCGACCTAGGATACACCTCGCCGGATCGGTGCTAACGAAAGGAGTACCACTAACCTTCTTCTAAATGGAGGATAATATCGAAGCCATAGAACCTCTACAAATCACTTGCTAATACCTCTCAAAACCCTAGCCACAGCATTCTCTCAAGTTGGGGAAAAGATGGAGAAAAGAATCCTAAAATCGGGGCTAAAATTGACTTTAAATAGGGCTGGAATCGGGCATCCACACGCCCCTGTGGATTCTCCACACTGGCTTGTGGAAATTCCGCATGGGCATTGATAAGTTCCACACGTCCGTTTGGATTCTCTGAACATCACTTTTTTGGTCGGTTGTCAACAGTACCTACTCCACAGAATTTCTACATTGTTTTGCTACACTAACCTGCTACAGTACTGCCCCAAACATTTCCGAATCCATGCTTTGCATTGTAGATCACTTTGCTTCTTTAATAAATGGCTTCATTGGTGAAGATCTTGCTATCAATGCACACGCCGGGATACTGGAATGTGACTGCCCTTGTGCCCCTCTAAACCCTTGTATTAACTTGAATACAAGGAGGTTGGCACACATTCTTGCATCTTGAACCCGACTTATGTCTTCGCGCTTAAACCTTCGCAAGATTTCCTTCCAAATAGTGCATTCACGATCTATATTGTCTTCTTTCTTTACCATTCGGCTCACAACCCTATATGCATGGAAGTAATATAAATGCACACATATTAGCGCTAAAACCCAATAAAAGTAATGCTCATCATAAGAAAAGAACTCTTCGTATTCTTATCACAGAGGCACTTATCAGCTTCCATTAGGACTTGGAATGAAATGGTCGAAGCCTTTCTTGCGAGATACTTTCCCCCGAGAAAATTAGCTAGGCTTCATAATAAGATATCCTCATTCATAAAGATGGAGCTCGAATTATTGTTTGAGACATGGGAGCGATTCAAGGACCTCTTGTGAAAGTGTCCGCAACACGGTTTCCTCGACTAGATGATCATTCAAACTTTTTACAACGGGTTGAATCCAAGTACAAGATAATTTCTAGATGCTTCCGTAGGAGGTATAATGGCGAACAAGACCCCTGATGAAGCCCGACAATTGGTAGAGGAAATGGCAATGAACATCTACGGGTGAAATGCGTGGGAAAGGAAGAAAGTAGCAGGACTCTATGAAATCGATGCAGTCACATTGATAAGTGCTTGTGTGATATGAATGAGAAGCATTCTTTCCTTATGTTGAGCATTACTTTTCTCGGGTTTTTACATTAATATGTGTGTTTTTATGTTACTTTTATGCAGGTAGGGTTGTGAGGCAGAGTATGAAGGAAAAAAACCAATGTGGATAATAATGCACTGATTTTGGAGGAAATCTTGCTAAGGTTCAAACGCGAAGACATAGGTCGGGTGTGAGATGCTAGAGTGTGTGCCAACCTCCTCGTATTTGAGTTAGCACAACTATTTGGAGGGGCACAAGGGCAGTCACACTCAAGAATTCTGACTTATGCACATAGAACAAGATCTCCACCAACTTGTCCGTCATTAAAGAAGCAAAGCGATCCACGATGTGAACGTGTGCCTGTTTGCGTCATCTCGATGAAAGTATGGACTCGGGAAGTATTTTAGGCCAGGTACTCTAGCAGAGCAATGTAGCAAAAGTACTGTAGCAGCACTTTTCGCAGCCGGCCGAAAATCAAAATTCCAGAGAATCCACACGTGCGTGTGGAAATTATCCACGCCCGTGTGGAAATTCCACATGGGCGTGTGAAAAATCCACAGGACCGTGTGGATGCCCGATTCCAGCCCTATTTAAAGCCGATTTCAGCCGCGATTTCATCAATCTTTTCTCCATCTTTTCCCCAACTTGAGAGAGGGTTTCGGCTAGGGTTTCAAGAGGTATTGGCTAGGGTTTTGGAGAAGTTCTACGGCTCTGACATCGTCATTCCTTTGGAAGAAGGTTAGTAGCGGAGCTTCAGTCGAGGCGTATCCTATACCGGACAAGGGAATCCTTGGATGACGAGTAGAGGACTTTCCACTAAACCATCGACACGACTATCGAGGGTGTTTCTCTATGGATTCATTGCTTTTACATTCTATTTCTTTGATTGTACTTAGCTCCATGGAGAGCTAAACCCCTAGTGGGTACTTGGGTATTTGTGAACCCTAGGATTTATTTGTTTTATTGAATCTCTTTATTATTCTTTCAATTAATTGATGTTTATTGTGAGTTCCAACCTTGAATGCTTGATTGTATGAACATTTCCCCTATAGTGACACTAGGGTTGAGAGTTCTTGTTGGTAACCTTGTGAGTGAGTGACACACCATGAGCGTCAGACAAAATTAGGTTGGAGAGGGTTGAGAGGGTGAGTCGAGAGGTACAGGAGTGTCCCCTTTCCCCTCCGGTGTGATAGATTCTACCTCCGTTCCTCGAGTTCTTTACGGCCATAATAGAGTGAATAGTCTAAGGGATGACCCTCCGCTGGGGCTTAGTTGCGCGTGCAACGGAGTGAAGCACTGAGGTGATCTTAGTATCTAGGGCTTAATCATCGTTAGGGACCTTCCGCATGGACCAAAGGGTTAGGTCTATAATTAGGAAGAGATTTATCACTTGGAATCCCTAGAGCTCATTGCAACTCTATTGGAGTGTGAGGTTGAGAGGTTATCTAATCTATCCTTCAAGACATGTATAGAGTTAGGCATAGTTGACCTTAGATTTGGGACTATGTATTTAAGGATTTCCATGACTCACCATTGCATTGATTAGGAAGCATAATATAGGGTTCTTGCACTTGAAACAATTAACCTAGGCGGAGCATTATCCGAGTACCCCAACTTTATCGATTGCCTTACCTCCTCCTTTACTCGTGGTCTCTTACTTGTTGCTTTTACTTTTGAGAATTGAATCATTGTCACACTTATCACTTCTGATCTTTCACATAGATAAGAAGCGGATTAAGTGTTTTTATTCCCTACTCCATGTGGATTCAATACCCGCTCAACCGGGATTATTACTTCGACACACACGTGCACTTGTGGGATATACACAAGGGGACCTTGTCAAGTTTTTAGCGCCGTTGCCAGGGAGTTGGCATTTAGAGATACTTTGCACTTTGTTTTCTTAGCTATTTCACCATACATTCTATTTCATATCTTCTTATTCTATCATTGTTCTGACTTTTCCTTATTTCTTTTTTATTGCAGAAAATGATTAACATGTTTGAGTCATTTGACACTATCATGAGAATGGTTGAAAACATGGAGCAGGAAGTTCAAACAATTGCATTGCATGACATACCGTGTTATTCTCATCATGAGCAGTATACAACTCAATAGCCAGTAGAAGAATCAGTTAAAGAGTACATTGCTAGGATTCAAGGGCAAAACTGTGAATTAGATAATGTGATAAAGTAGTTTGAGAGATCCACGTCGGCGTTAATGAGTGATCAGTTGGAGGAAAGTATAGAAATAATCCTTGCTCAGTTTGATTCTTCCTATCAAGACCAAAGGCAAGAACTCTTTTTAGTGGGAGTTGCTATTTCAAAAGTGTAACTTTGTGGAATGGACACGTTGATATCTGTTACAGATTATAAAGAAATAGGTACCCAAGTGGAAGAAGAGCAGAATAACTGTGAACATGAGGCAAATGATTTCGAGGAGATTGATAGATTGAAGGAGGGCAGCTTGCGCCCATCAATTGTTGAACCGCCAGAACTTGAGCTTAAAACTCTTCCCGCACATTTGGAATATGCATTCTTAATGGAGGACTCTAAACTCCCTGTGATTGTAGCTTCAAACTTGTTTGCGGAGCAGAAGGATAATCTTGTTAGTATGTTGAAAAAGCACAAATCAGCTATTGCATGGAAGATCTCCGACATTAAGGGTATAAACCCATTATTCTGCACTCATAAGATCCTAATGAAGGATGACTACAAATCTGTGATCCAACCTCAATGAAGATTTTAGCTGTTGGGTTCTACTGGCCGACCTTATTCCAAGATGTTCATCAATTCATTTTACGATGTGATAGTTGTCAAAGGGTTGGAAACTTATCACGAAGGGACGAGATGCCTCAAAATCCTATGCAATTTTGCGACGTGTTTGATGTATGGGGAATTGATTTCATATAGAGTTTACCGGTGGAATTAGAGCCACAATAGGGATGAATTTTGGGTAATTAAAGTGACCACTCCCTATAATTTAGTGTATGGAAAATCTTGCCATTTACCGGTGGAATTAGAGCACAAAGCATATTGGGTAATTAAAGTGATGAATTTTGGCTTGCGCAAATCTGGAGAGCAATGAATATTACATCTCAACGAGTTAGACGAATGGAGGATGAAGGCATATGAGAATGCAAGGATATATAAGGAAAGAATTCGGAAGTGGCATGACAAGCATATTAAGATTCCGAAGGACTTCAAAGCAGGCGATCAGGTATTACTATTCAACTCTCACCTACGTTTATTCCCGGGGAAACTCAAATCAAGATGGTCGGGTCCGTATACCATAACCAAAGTTTCACCTCATGGAGCCATTGAAATTAACCATCCGGAGAAGGGCACATTCAAGGTGAATGGACATAAGTTGAAACCATACTATGGTGGAGAGATTTGTAGTGACAATAGAGAAGTATTTTTCCTCCATGAACCCCCGTAAGGTAAGGCATGGTATGTCAAGGTTAGTGACATTAAACAAGCGCTTCTTGGGAGGCAACCCAAGTGTTTACTATTCTCTTATCTTCTAGTTTAGTTTGTTTGCATGAATAATTTGTTAAGTGTTGGTGTCTTGATTTTTAGATGCTTGTGCTGAGATTTTCTTGTGGGCTTTGAGTATTCATTGTGTGTTTTCATGTGGAATTGGCGAAGTTATGTCATTTGAGCTTTATTCCATGTTTTTCGCTAGTAAAACTTGCATACTCGGGCAGGCTCTGACTGTGTAAACATGTTCAGAAACTTTCTGGAGAGCCTGCAGGTTTTTCTAAGGCATCCAGTGAAAAAGCACGGGCGTGTGGAATTTCCGCAAGCCCGTGGATTTGTATTGCGAGCTCATCCAGAGAAGGCATAAGGGTGTGCGGCTGCCCCTGTGAACGACCATGCGAATATCGCACGCCCGTGGGTAATTTCCGCAGAGTTTGTCAAATTATCCCAATAGCGCACAGGGGCGTGAACTCGCCCTTGTGGGCGACCTTGTGAAACTTGCCTGTGCGAAACTCTGCAGAGGAGTTCTCTCCATCCCGAGAAGCAACAAGGGCATGCGATCACCCCTGTGAGGTGGGCCTGTGAATGCCCACGGTCGTGCGGAATTTTCGCACGGGCGTATGGAACACTTAGCGATTTTTTTTCGGATATCCAGCGATGCCACAGGGGCATGGGCGGGGGAGATTCCCGCATGCCCTTGTGGATCTCCAGGAATTAAAAGACTGTCTGCTCTCCCAATACATTGTTCACACCTTGTTCCTCAGCTGACCCTAAGCCGCCCAAAGAACATTTTTCGATATTCTCCTGTCCTCCTATTATTGTCTTTGAATCTATTGATTGTGCATTGTGCGGATTGAAAGGGTGTTTAGCTTTAACTCGCCGGTAAGCTTTTGTTTCCTCTCGTTACCGACTTCCTTTGAGTCTAGCTGATTACCTGTGATTAAAATGGAAAATGCACATCGGTTTCTTATTAAAATGGTTATGATTTGTTTTTGAGAAGATCTGGAAGTGAGATAAGGGCGTAGCTGGAAGAATGGCTACAAGGGCCATGCGTTTTTCCACGCCGCGTGAAAGTACACGGGCGTGTGGAATTTCGGCACGACCGTGCGCTGTTATTTTCCTGCATTCTGAATGAAACTTATTGATTTTATTTTTCTAATACATGCAGGTATGCCCACCAGATCGAAGAAGGCAGTTGCTAAACGTCCTAGAATTAAGAGAGAGCTGGAAAGGAAAGAGAGAGAGGATGTAAATACCTCTTAAGTTTTTCTGTCTTCCAAGTTCTTCAGCTAAATCTTAGTACTCACAGTAAGAAAGGCCGAAAGGATCAAACTTGGGAATTTTTTCTTATATTACTCACTTCTCTTCCTCTCTTCAAGAGATACATAGACTCCTTATATAGAGTGGAGTCTCATTGATTTTGACAATAACTACCCTTCTACAGTTTACATATGAAGGGCATACTTAGTCACGAAGCAAAGATATTAAATTACATATTTACCCATGAAGGGTATTTTAGATTTCCATAGCAGAGGCGACTGAGGTGTCATCCTCTTCCATTTCATGTATTATGTTGGTAGGACTAACAGTCAGTCCAAAAACCTTCCGGGTCGCCTTCCCGAATTTGGGATGATCCTCTAGCTCTTATGGCGACTCCATTGAGGACCCAAACTTTAGTCACAAAGTTTCTCCCAAAGAATTCCCAATCATCTGTTGGTCCTTTAAAATTTATGAAATATTCTGTGTAGGTAACAGTTTGATTTATAAATTTTAAGTTGAAAGGAACTGTTGTAAAGTTATGCCAGTGTGGAGTATGTCTGCTGAGAAAAATATTATGTGAAGCAGGCATAAATGTTTTTTTCCACAATACCTTGGTAGCTCGAAACAATATGAGCTTCAAAACCGTGTCCTCTTGTATAGCTCCTTATTATTTCTGAAGCTTTGGTCCAAAGAATGTTGGTACTTCTTCTCCGGTAGGAATGGATATCAGAAGTAGCATTCCATTTGCATAAAGTTCCCCAACTATTTCTTTTACTGCAAATTGTTCCCAATCAATTTTTGAGAGTAAAATTGAGGGAGCATACTGAATTTGTAAGGGAAGACCTTGATATTGGACTATTTCTAGTCCTGCAGTCTGGTCTTCATTAAGATCAATAATAATTTCTTGTAACTCGACCAATGTTGCATAAAACTCATCTTTTACCTTTGTATTAATGAGCATTTGTACTTCTGTTGGTAATTTTCCTAACCATTCTTGTCTGAAGGAAGACTTAAGATTCATTAGTGTTGAGAAAGTATTGAAGTCTCTTTCCTTTGTACTCATTTTTGCTCTAACCTGTTGGATAAAAGAGGTTTCCATTTTAATTCCTTTTTCTTTGGCTGTGTTTTCTTCAGTGGGGTTTTTATAAGATGGTTCCCCTTTTTCACTAGAGTGGTAGTTTTTGAAAGCATTGTCAGCCATTGTTTTAGTATAGAAGCCTCGCCATCCTTGTGGAGAATTTCTCTTTCCTACTGCTTTCTGTAGATTTCCCCATGTATGATAAACTCCTTTCTTGGTGCCTTCAAAGATGACAAAATATTCGAAGTCTTGTTTTGTTTCTTTTTTGAAGTAATAGCATAATGCATTTAATGCACTAATTTTTGATGTTGAAGTTGAAGATCTCCATAATGCATTGATAATTGTTTTTTGTTGGGTGTCTAATTCTATCCCATAAGGAATTCTGAAATTTCCTTTAGCTTCTTCCTTGAACTGTGGTAATTCTTTACCTTTGATGTTCTTGTTGTCCATTTCAACGATAAGAACTTGTGGTTATTATCCTTGATAACCTATCAGCCCCCAAATTATCTTTACCTTTTATATGCTCAATCTCTACCTTGAGTCCTCGTTCTTGTAATCCGATCACGTAAATTTACCCATCCGTTAATAGATAATTTTTGTTGTTTAATTTGTTATAAAAAAATTGACTATTGCAATACAATCTGTTCTAAGGGTAAATTCTTTTTTTATCAGAGAAATATTTTTGAATTTTTTTCCGTAGAATATATGTAGCCATTATCTCTCGCGATCAATTGTAGAAATTGCGCTTTTGTAGGTCCCACTACAATAACGAAAGCAATTTTTCGCTTTGAAGGAGAATCCGCTTTTTGAGGGTTTCCATTTTAGATTCCTCCCCATCCTTCTAAACATCCATCTGTTTCAATGATTAAATAGCTGTTTGATTTTGGTAAAATTAAAGGAGGCAACTTAGATATGACCCCTTTAATTTTTTCAATGATTTTCCAATCTTGGGAGTTGAACTTTCTTTCTCCCCTAAGAGAACATTTGTTGTAGAATACTCTGGTATATCTACTAAGGTTTGGGATATAATTTCTAGCATAATTAAGTATTCCCAAAAATCTTTGTAAACCCTTTAGATCTTCTAGGTTTTTCTCTGGATATTCAATTATGCTCTTTATAATATGTGGTTGGAGTTGAACTTGGCCGTCTCCAATTTCTAGTCCAAGAAATTCTATTCTTGAGACACCTATCTTCATTTTCTGCTTAGAAAGGATTAATCCTTCTGATTTGCATAGGTCAAAGAATGTAAGCAGGTGTTGAACATGCTAGTTTATGTTTTCAGAGAATATCAAAATATCATCTATGTAAACACAGATGAAATCTGAATATTTTCCAAAGATATTGTCCATTTTTCTTTGGAACACTGAAGATGCATTTTTTAGTCCGAAAGGCATTACTAGCCATTCGAAGTGTCCCAGTGGACAGACAAAAGCAGTCCATTCAATGCTGTTGGGTTCCATCATTATTTGATGAAATCCTGACTTTAAATCAAATTTGCTGTAGACTTTTTTGTCTTTTATTTTCATCAGTAGGTAGTCTATACCTGGAAGGGTGTATTGGTATTTGTAGGTATTGTCATTAAGTCTTTTGTAATTATAGACCATCCTACTCTTTCCTCTTACTTGTTCAGAATGTTTGTTAACTATAAACGCTGCTGATCTATGTCTACTGTTAGACGATCTTATGACTCCTAAGGCCATTAACTCAGTTATATGTTTATTATACTCTTCTGCCATTGCGGGGGAAGGTATAACAGGTTTGTCCTGGATGGACATATCAGGATTTATAATGTCTAGTTTACAAACTATTTTGTTATTTTGCCAATGCTGTAGAGGATTATTTCCAATAACCAAGTTTTCCTCTAATTTCTTGAGAACAGGAATTATCTGTTGTTGGAAATCAGTAAGATTTCAAATATTGTAAAAACAAATAATCTTTTACCTCAATTTCTGTGATATAATTGATCATGACTTCTTCTTCCATCACCAAAGATTTGTTAATAATTGGTGATGTTTGGAGGATGTCACTCTTTCTGTAGAAGGTTACAGCTCCTCCTTCAATCTTAACTCCTCCTTTAAAAGAATGTATAAAGTTCATACCTACAACAAGCTGTAATTCTCCTGAAATTGTTGGAGTTACATAAGTAAGTGGTAACGGATATCTTTCCTTGTTTAGGATGATACTTCCTATTGTTACTCTTAACTGTGTTTCTTCTGTATTGTTAAGCCCATGAAGGCTTACTGGTTGTGGAAGTTGTACATAGCAGTGTGTAGGTAAAGCTGAGTATTTGATACAGCAGCGAGATGCTCCCGTATCTAGTATAGCTTTAAGTGGATAGGATTTGTTTTTCACTTCCAGAATTGCTATGAAGTTCAAAAGATTGTTCTGTACTACCGCTAGTGCAGATATTTGATCAATTTCCTCATTTACTGAGGCCATATGGATTGTTTCACTTGTTTCTCCAAGTTCAAGCTCTGCTAATTGTGTGGCTATTATTGCTGTCTCAATTTCTTCTTTTTCTTTCAAAAGGAGATCAATCTTTTGCTCTAATTCCACTATGTGTTGTGCTTGTTCTAAGATTAACTTTCTGTGATCTACCTTTGTTAAAGGTATTATTTCCGGTCCCAAAGGTATTTCTAGTTGCATTTTTAGTTCTGCACAAAATAGGCATAATAGTATGTTGCAGTTTAGACATCTTGTCCTTGTTCTTTTTGGAGGTCTTATTCTGCAGAAATAACATATGTTGTTATTATAACCTATTTCTGGGTAATGGTCCCAATTGTGTATACACTATTGTTGTATTTCTGTGAGCCTTTTATTGGCTCTTTCTAAATTCCAATCAATAAACTTTGTTTGGATCATTAGAATTGGTTCTGTAAGGGAGGATAATTTTTCTTGGTGGTCATCCTCATTATCTGAAAAGGAACAAATATCTGAGTCATTTGGATCCTCTCCGTCATTAAGACTTATAATGTCCCATTGTGGATCAAGGTCTAACTCTTCGTATATCATCATTCTTTGTCTATCCACATTCTTACTGCGACATTCTTTTGCAAAATGTCCTATTTCTCCACAAACATAACATCTGCACTTGTTTGGTTTTCCTGTTTTTTTATCTGTTCGGAATTTTCTAACCTGGTTGGCTCTAGCATTGTGCCCTTTATATCTGGAGGATCTCCTTAATACTTTCTTTGGCTGATATCGTCTTGAATATTGTCCTGGGACAACTATGTTTTTACAAAAGGAAAAATCTTTTGCCTGTCTATGCAACTCATTATTTTTACATAGGTCCTGTAGGATTTTGTATGTAAAATCAATCCTTGTTGCTACTCCTACTGCCATGTTGGGAAACTTTTGATCCCATAGTTCTTGTAGCTTTGTGTTGAAAGGAGGTGGTAATTTTCTAAAATATTTAGCACTAATTTCAGGGCTTAAGAAAGCTGAACCTGTTTTGGATGCTAGTGCTAAAAACGTAGTAGAATATACCTCTATATCTTTCATATTGTTGATCTGTAATTGTTCTAGGTCTAGAAGGGCCTGATTTTGCATTTCAGTTTGTCCTCTATATTCATCATATCCTAAAATGATTTGGCAAATTTGGGAATTGATATTAGAGGTGTCCTCAGCGCCTTCTATTAATGCTTGGAACTCATTAGGAAATGCTGTTCTCCAATTTTGGAAGTATAATTTTATCGTTTCTCCAAGGAGATTTTCTATGTATAATACTTTATCAGTATTATCTGCAAATTGTTTGGTGGCTACATGAGTAATGGTATTACTCTCCCACCTTCTAATTGTTTCTTCCCATTTTGCAATTTCTTGCAATAATAGCATTAAACCAGTATGAATATTTGCAGAGGGAAGGGTTGGTATTAAATCATACCTGTAGGGTCTGGTTGTAGTTCTTGCAGTATTTGTTCCCATGGGTATTTGGGTAATTGGATGAGGTATCAAGACTGCTGGTCCAAAAGAAGGGAGTCCTGATACTCTTGTAGCTGGTACGGCTGTTGCTGTTTGCCTATTTGATGATTCAGCTTCCATCATTACATGTTCTTGTATTGGATATTCTGTTTCTAGTTCAAGGCTGTTGTACTCTTGTAGATATTCCAATAATCTTTTTCCTTTAACAACTTCTTCTTCAATTAATGGCATTATTTTTTCATGCCTCTCACAAGTTCGCTTGTTATGTCCTTTTTTTTGACATTTACTGCATCGTGTGGTTCTTTTTTCTTCCTCTAAGGAAAGACTTTCATCACTACTGGAAAGTAGCTCCTCTTTGTCAAACGAGTAATCTGAAAATTGTTCTGGACATAGCAGAGACAAAGGTTCTGAAGTATTGGGCTTGGTTTCTTGTCCTAATAAATCAAATATATCATTATGAATTGATAAATTTTCTTCATAATCATCTTCATAATGATCATAAACTGGTGGCAGATCTTCGTCATAAACCGGCAGACTTATTTTGCTTTATTCTGTGTTTAATGGCTCCCACAGACAGAAACCAAATTCTTGTCGTAATTCAAACATTTCTTCTGTAGTCCATTCGTTATGGTCATCTATTATGATTAGTATTGACTCATTCCACTCTTCATGGTCATCTGTTAGGATTAGTATTGATTCATTATCGCTTAATTCTTCGATTGTTCTTTCTGGTTTGTAAGAAGAAAACCTGAAAGTTGCTGTTGACGGATCTCTAGATGTTGAGGCCCAATAATCTATTCTAGTGGGTGCCTTTTGTGCTTGTACTAGAGAGATTTGCCATTCTTCATTATCATAGTCTGTTGAGGAAAACTTTCTTCCTTCTATGGCTTTGATCCCTTGTGTTTCAAGATGAACTAAGACATTTTCTATTTTTAGTTTATAGGCTGTGGAAGAATTGAACCCTAATCTTCCTACCAGTGCTTTGGTTATTAATAAATTGTTTCTCTTGGTCATGGATTCATATCCTTTTGTTTTTATGACAAGAGTAAAATACTTACAAAAATCAGAAACTGTCATAGCCATATCTGGGGCTAAATAACATATTTCATGATTACTGCTCATATCGACTTCCATAGAACCAATAGTTGCTTTTTGTGGTATGTTGTCTGAAGAATCTACCACAGCAATTAGAACTTTGGAGCCATAATTTTTTCTGTGTAATCCATGTATGCCTATAAGGACTAACCCAATATGTATTATTGGATATTTTTCGTTTTAGTAATTCATGTTTTGAGTCATTTGAGAGAAAACTCAAATTTATTTGTTGTTTGTTGTCACAACAAGATATTATTTCTTCACTATAATGTTGGTAAACTTTGGGAGAATTTTCCCAAAAACCATGCTGGTACAATGTTTCTGCTGGGATTAATTGTGCTTGTTTGGCCCTGCTTAGGTCAAGTTGCTGTTCTGGATTGATTAACGTTTCCATAATTATTTTCTTGTCTTTTGGGTTTTTTCCCCATTGTCTTTTGTAAGGTCTTATGATATCCTTTGTTGGTAGTGGTACTATTTCTCTACCTTCCATGTTTTAGTTTATATCTTTCCACTTGTTTTGCTGGATCTTCCCAGACAAAGAGTTTTCTTGGGGGTGCTTTTATAATGGGTTTTTCATCTGTACTTGCTTCCAAATTTACGTTTTGCACCTTAGTAGTAAGATTTACTATGGCGTCTTCTACTGTCTGTTGTCTAACAGTCTGTGATAATAGATCAACTTTTCTGTGTAACGATAACAAGAGTTCAATTATTGTATTATTCTGTTTGGATCCTGACAGTTGGGAAGAACTTGTAGAGAATCCAAGAAAAGGTCCAAAGGTTGATTGTTCAATAGTTTGTTGAGCTTTTAACAATTCCAAATCGTCTTTGCTCATTAAATCAATTTGTTGACTAATTCTAGTAAATTATCAACCTTGTTTTCTACTCTTTGAAGAGCTTGAAAAATATCTTTGTCAATTTTTCCTAATGGCTGTGTTACTCTAAACTGTTGTCCCTGTGATAGGACCCCTTGTTGCTTGAGATATTCAAGCTTTTCTTCGATTTCCCTTAATTTTTTAAATTTTTTATTATTTGTTTCTATTAAAAGTTCGTTGGTTTGATGGGAATAATTTCTACAAACATGCAAATTATATAAAATATTTAAAGAAGTGTCACAGAGCAAATTTAATTGATGATCTTCAGAGTGGAACCTGTGTTTATGACTATTTCCTTCTGCAAAACAATAATACTTAAAGTTATCAAGAGAAACTTTACCTTGGATATGCTTTAAATCTAAGTCTAAATAGTCGAGTTCCTTAGTCATTTGTAATTCAAAAGTTCATAGTTTTATAAGAACACTATGTTGGATGCTTCTTGGTTTACCGTCTTACGCCCTTACTAGCCCTATTCTCCTCCTGTTTTCCGCTCCGTGTACTTAGGGATGCTTATCGAGTCTCCACCTTCCACATCCTTAGTGTCTTAATTATAAAAAGAAAAGAGAAAACTTGGGGAAAGATTACTGCTAGCATGCAGGCCTCCCCTAATTACAAGAGTTTATCAGGTGTGCTATTGCCGTAGCGAAGCCCACGTCTGATCAACTGACTAAAACTCTTGAAAACTTAGAAAAGATTAAAGGAATATGCAAAATAAAATTTCTAAAGATAACTAAATATTAAAGCTTGCAGAAGTAATGTCACAGGCTGTCCTCTAAAGATCACAGAGTTATTTAGAACATAACTATAGCTCTGATACCAAAATTAAGAGAGAGCTGGAAAGGAAAGAGAGAGAGGATGTAAATACCTCTTAAGTTTTTCTGTCTTCCAAGTTCTTCAGCAAAATCTTAGTACTCAGAGTAAGAAAGGCCGGAAGGATCAAACTTGGGAATTTTTTCTTATATTAATGGGCCTGCCCCTGAGCCAAAAGTCATGGAATTCACACTTCCTGTGCATCGAGCTCAGTTTGAGTGGTTAGCGAAGCTTAAGTTTGGTCAAACACGAATCCCGGATGTTGGGTCACTCAGGAAGATGTAACTAGGAGATGACATGGCTGATAAGGTTGAGAAACTATTATTGGTCGGTAGTTGGCACAAGTTATTGAATATTCATGACCCTGCTATCCGCTCAGTCACTTTATAGGTGCTTGCTTCATTTGAGTTCGACCGCTCTTATGCTCATTTTGATAGTGTCGGCGCTATTCAGTTCAGAGCTTTTGGGCAACATCATAGTATGAGCGTCACATAGTTCTCCACTAGACTTGGTCTATATAATCAGGAGTATACTAAAACTGAGGAGTATGAGAGTCTTCCAATTAACATGTCGGGTTTATCTCCCAAAAAGGCATATAGAATACTATGTGGTAAGGGGCGATATGAACTAGAAGTGTCTAAGGCCTCATGTTTATCTCGACCTAGTTACAGATATCTTCACTCCATCATAAGCAGGTCAGTGAATGGTCGCGGTGATAGCACAGGAGTCATAAACAAGCAAGAACTTCTATACTTATACTCCATGGTTCGGAATGAGCCGGTCCATCTGGGGCACATTTTAGCAGAGTATTTGAAGCATCAAGGATAGTATCCTAGACTAGGTGTCATTTTCTCGGGTCCATACATTACTAGACTCATTTTGGGGATGGGTCTACGAGACACAATCAACGGAACCGAGAAGACGATAATACCAGCACCGCTTGGTTAGAGACAATGATGCTCATGGGTTTGGTCAGTAAATATCCAAATGTTGTTTATGTGCTGAATATACCATTCGAGGATACAGGTGATGAGCCTCAGTCAGTACCAATGGAGACTGAGGCACCTTCGGCGGCAGAGGACACTCCCCCCGTATGTATGTTTTCACCATCTCGAGCCCATGATCGCGTCGAGAGGCTCGAGAGTGCGGTGGGAGTGATACGGACAGAGGTGGCTGAGGCTCGAGCAGAGATTGCCGAGATGAGGGCTACGCAGGTCACTTAGTACATAGAGTTCATGGCACGTTTCGACGTATTACAGCAGATCTTAGAGTGTGACGTCGCCTCCTCATTTGTCTTGCGACCGAGGACTCCTCAGCCCCCCTCGGCATCTCCTGCACCCCTATCTCCTATAGCAGCACCGGTGGATCCACCTTATGTTTCCCCACCACCAGCAGTAGCAGAGGAGCCGACAGAGCGTGACACCGACATTTGACTTTATTTTTTTGCATTTTCTTTATTTTGCATTTTATTTTAGACTTGTTCACTCAAAAAGGATTCTCCTTCTGAGTTTAGTTTCATTGTGCATCTCGAGTTGTATTCATTGTCTATCTTTTATATATACTCGAGTTATTTTTATTTTATTGAGCTTCACTAAACCCCCTCGTGTATGCGTGCAGATGGTCTTGTCATCATGGGAATTGAGACTTTGTCATGGGCACGGCCAAAGTGCTTTGGCACTTGACCATGTGAGCTTCACAACACGTCGGAACATTACTCCCAAGGACTTAGCTCCATCAAACGTGACACTAGGAGTCAGGGGAGTATTGTTTTGATTGCTTCTCCCACATATATTCTTCATTGATATACATTATGAGTGAGCTTGCATGTCTACATTGGGGACAATGTACAACTTAAGTGTGGGGGGGAGTTTCATAGTGCACACATCCTTTTTATTGTTCTTGATTGATATACATGCTCACATAGCTAATGGCGGTTCACCTTAGTTGCAATGATTGTATTCTTGAGTTTAGGAGAATTTTTAACATTGAATATCTTCATGCTCTAGTTTTATTTGAATTTTTAGGCATTTTTGCCCGAATTACACTCAGTGCACTACTCACTCTTTAAGCTCTATTGGAAACTCATGTTCGATGTTAAAGGGACTAGTTATAGTTGTTTCTTGTGTTAAATTCTGAAAAAAAAATGAATGATGAAAAGAAGGAACAAAATAGTTTTCTTGTTTGTTTTGCATTTTGGGTGGAAAGAGCTACCACCTATGTAGTATGAAGCTACTCTCATAAGTCGGATACTAGTTATGCCCTAATCAGAGAAAGAGCAATCTCATAGGATGAGTGAAAGCTACCACTCTGGTAGAAAGAGCTACCACCTCGAAAGTGTGAAAGCCACCTTAGCGGTCGCTTTGGAAAGGGTTACCTTAGAGGATGTGTGAAGCTACTACCATCTTTGAAATTATAGTCACTTTTGTAGATAAATAAGTCCCTTGTACTTAGAACTTTGAGGAGTATACGTTGGGTTGTTTTGAGTGAGTTCACACACGTAAACGATTTCGGGTTTGTTGTCCTTTTTGATTCAAGTTTTTAGCTAGAGCTTTGATTTTTTGTATTTAATGTTGATAAGTGCTTGTGTGATATGAATGCGAAGCATTCTTTCCTTATGTTGAGCATTACTTTTCTCCGGTTTTTACATTAATATGTGTGTTTTTATGTTACTTTTATGCAGGTAGGGTTGTGAGGCCGAGTATGAAGGAAAGAAACCAATGTGGATCATAATGCACCGATTTTGGAGGAAATCTTGCTAAGGTTCAAACGTGAAGACATATGTTGGGTGTGAGATGCTAGAGTGTGTGCCAACCTCCTTGTATTTGAGTTAGCACAACCATTTGGAGGGGCACAAGGGCAGTCACACTCAAGCATTCTGACTTATGCACATAGAAAAAGATCTCCACCAACTTGTCCATCATTAAAGAAGCAAAGCAATCCACGACGTGAACATGTGCCCGTTTGCGTCACCTCGATAAAAGTATGGACTCGGGAAGTATTTTAGGCAAGGTACTGTAGTAGAGCACTGTAGCAAAAGTACTGAAGCATCGCTGTTCACCGCCGGCCGAAAATCACAATTCCAGAGAATCCACACGGGCGTGTGGAAATTATCCACGTCCGTGTGGAAATTCCACATGTGCGTGTGAAAAATCCACAGGACCGTGTGGATGCCCAATTCCAGCCCTATTTAAAGCCAATTTCAGCATTCTTTTCTCCATCTTTTCCCCAACTTGAGAGAGGGTTTTGGCTAGGGTTTCGAGGGGTATTGGCTAGGGTTTTGGAGAGATTCTACGGCTCTGACATCGTTATTCCTTTGGAAGAAGGTTGGTAGGGGAGCTTCCGTCGAGGCGTATCCTATACCGGACAAAAGAATCCTTGGACGACAAGTAGAGGACTTTCCACAAGACCATCAACATGACTATCGAGATGGTTTCTCTATGGATTCATTGCTTTTACATTCTATTTCTTTGATTGTACTTAGCTCCATGGAGAGCTAAACCCCTAGTGGGTACTTGGGTATTTGTGAACCCTAGGATGTATTTGTTTTATTGAATCTCTTTATTATGCTTTCAATGAATTGATGTTTATTGTGAGTTCCAACCTTGAATGCTTGATTGTATGAACATTTCCCCTAGAGTGACAATAGGGTTTAGGGTTCTTGTTGGTAACCTTTCCCATCCGGTGTGATAGATTGGAGAGGGTTGAGAGGGTGAGTCGAGAGGTACAGGAGCGTCCTCTTTACCCTCCGGTGTGATAGATTCTACCTCCGTTCCTCGAGTTCTTTGCGGCCATAATAGAGTGAATGGTCTAAGGGATGACTCTTCGCTGGGGCTTAGTTGCACGTGCAACGGAGTGAAGCGTTGAGATGATCTTAGTATCTAGGGCTTAATCGTGGTTAGGGACCTTCCACCTGGACCAAAGGGTTATGTCTATAATTAGAAAGAGATTTATCACTTGGAATCCCTAGAGCTCATTGCAACTCTATTCGAGTGCGAGGTTGAGAGGTTATCTAATCTCTCCTCCGGGACATGCAAAGAGTTAGGCATAGTTGACCTTAGATTTGGGACTATGTATTTAAGGATTTCCACGACTCACCATTGCATTGATTAGGAAGCATAATATAGGGTTCTTGCACTTGAAACAATTATCCTAGGCGGAGCATTATCCGAGTACCCCATCTTTATCGATTGCCGTACCTCCTCCTTTACTCATGCTCTTTTACTTGTTGCTTTTACTTTTGAGAATTGAATCATTGTCACACTTATCACTACTGATCTTTCACATAGCTAAGAAGCGGATTAAGTATTTTTATTCCCTACTCCCTCTGGATTCGATACCCGCTCATCTGAGATTATTACTTCGACAAACCCGTGCACTTGCGAGATATACGCAAGGGGACCTTGTCACACTTCTTTGGCATCCCAAGTGGAATCATTGAGGAAGAAATTAGACCTTCTAACTTCTAATAGATTGGCGGCCATCACTACTTGCACAAGTTATGGGGGAGGACATGCTCCAACCGATTGCCTTATTTCTATTAGTGATGTATCTTCAGTTGAGCAAGTCAATTTTCTGGCTAATGCTATGAGGAACCAAGGTAATCCATATATCAACACCTACAATCTGGGTTGGAAGAATCACCCCAACTTTTTCTGGAGTAGCTATCAAGGGCAACAGAAGGCCATAACACCACCGGTTTCCAACAACAACAACAAGCCCTAAACATGGAGAATCGTGTTTCAGGTTTCGAGACCCAGATGAATGATTTAGAGAAAGATTTGACCAGATTTGTGCAGGCATCGGACAATTGGTTTTAGTTGGTCGAAGCTACACTTCACAACTACACCACTTCATTACACAATCTAGAGAATCAAGTGGGGACAAAGTGTGAAGTCTCTATCGGAGAGACTACAAGGAAGCCTACCGAGTAATACTGAGACTAATCCGAGAGAACATGTGAAGGCGATCACTTTGAGAAGTGATCATGAGGTTGAGGATAGACCTCCTAGTGAGAAGACCAATGTTGAAGTGCCCGAGGTCGTGCAGGTTGAGGAGTGAACAAACAAGGAGAAGGCACCCCCACCAATTTTGACAACACCAGATTAGAATGAACCCTTTGAGCTCATGTGTGACGCAAGTGATTACGCTGTGGGAGCAGTGTTGGGACAAAGGAAAGATAAGCAGTTTTGACCGATTTATTATGCTAGCAAGACCCTCACAAGTGCTCAAGAGAATTATACAACCACCAAAAAGGAGTTGTTAGCAGTGGTGTTTGCTTTTGACAAGTTCAGGCCATACCACATTTTATCTAGGGTCACAGTATTTATAGATCACTCAGCACTCTGTTATCTCGTGAACAAGACTGACGCAATGCCGAGATTGATTCGCTGGATCTTATTGTTACAAGAATTTGATATGGAAATAAAATATAAGAGGGGAACCAAAAATGTGGTTGTGGATCATCTTTCAAGATTTGAAGATTGTGAGGGGCAAGAACCAGAGAGCAAGGAGTTCAATGATTTTTTCCTTGAAGAACATTTGTATGTAGTACAGGAGACAAAGTCAAAGGATACTCCATGGTTCACGGATTTTACAAATTATTTGTCAGGAAAGGTACTGAAGCAAGGCCTCAGCTTTCAACAGAAGAAAAACGTTTTTCAGTGACTTGAACAACTATTTTTGGGATGATCCTTACCTGTTCTATATTTGTGCGGACCATGTGGTTCGAAGATGTGTGTTTAGGGAGAAAGGTTGGAGCATTATTACGCACTGTCATTTGGGTTCCGTTGGGTGGCATTATGCTTCGAGTAGAACTACTAAGAAGGTTTTGGCCGCCGGTTTCTATTGGCCGATTTTATTCCAGGATACCCATCAATTTGTTCTTCGATGTGACAGTTGTCAGAAGACTGGAAACCAAGTCCGTGGAACAAGGAAAGTAGGATTGGTCGGAAATGTTAGACTACACACTTTGGGCTCATATACCTGCGTACAAAATTCTAATAGGGACCACTCCCTATAATTTGGTGTATGGAAAACCATGTCATTTGCCTGTGGAGTTAGAGCCCAAAGAATATTGGGCAATCAAGGCTATGAATTTTGACTTGCGCAAGTCGGGGAAACAAAGATTGCTACATCTCAATGACCTAGATGAATAGAGAATGAAAGCATTTGAGAATGCAAGGATATATAAGGAAAGAATTCGAAAGTGGCATGACAATCATATTAAGAATCCGAAAGAGTTCAAAGTGGGCGATCAGGTGTTACTATTCAATTCTTGTCTACGGTTATTTCCGGGGAAGCTCAAGTCTAGATGGTTTGGCCCTTATACAGTAACCAAAGTTTTACCTCATGGGGCTATTGAGATTACGTATCCGTAGAAGGGTACATTTAAGGTGAATGGGTATAGGCCAAAACCATACTATGGAGGAGAGGTTGGTTGACAAGGTCCCCTTGCGTATATCCCGCAAGTGTACGGGTTTGTCGAAGTAATAATCTCGGATGAGCGAGTATCGAATCCACAAGGAGTAGGGAATAAAAACACTTAATTCGCTTCTTAGCTATGTGAAAGATCAATAGTGATAAGTGACAATGATTCAATTCTCAAAGGTAAAAGCAACAAGTAAGAGAGAACGAGTAAAGGAGGAGGTAAGGCAATCGATAAGGATGGGTACTCGGATAATGCTCCGCTAGGATAACTGTTTCAAGTGCAAGAACCCTCTATTATGCTTCCTAATCAATGCAATGGTGAGTCGTGGAAATCCTTAATTACATAGTCCCAAATCTAAGGTCAACTATGCCTAACTCTATACATGTCCCAGAGGAGAGATTAGATAACCTCTCAACCTCGCACTCGCATAGAGTTGCAATGAGCTCTAGGGATTCCAAGTGATAAATCTCTTCCTAATTATAGACCTAACCCTTTGGTCCAGGTGGAAGGTCCCTAACCACGATTAAGCCCTAGATACTAAGATCACCTCAACGCTTCACTCTGTTGCACACGCAACTAAGCCCCAGCGGAAGTTCATCCCTTAGACCATTCACTCTATTATGGCTGCAAAGAACTCGAGGAATGGAGGTAGAATCTATCACGTCAGAGGGGAAAGGGGACGCTCATGTACCTCTCGACTCACCCTCTCAACCCTCTCCAACCTAGCTTTGTCTAATGCTCGCGGTGTGTCACTCACTCGCAAGGTTACCAACGAGAACTCTCAACCCTAGTGTCACTATAGGGGAAATGTTCATACAATCAAGCATTCAAGGTTGGAACTCACAATAAACATCAATTAATTGAATGCATAAAAAAGAGATTCAATGAAACAAATACATCCTAGGGTTCACAAATACCCAAGTACCCACTAGGGGTTTAGCTCTCCATGGAGCTAAGTACAATCAAAGAAATAGAATGTAAAAGCAATGAATCCATAGAGAAACCCCCTCGATGGTCGTGTCGATGGTCTTCTGAAGAGTCCTCTGCTCGTCGTCCAAGGATTCCCTCGTCCGGTATAAGATACGTCTCGACAGAAGCTCCCCTACCAACCTTCTTCCTAAGGAATGACGATGTCGGAGCCATAGAACCTCTCCAAAATCCTAGCCAATACCCCTCAAAACCCTAGCCGAAGCCCTCTCTCAAGTTGGGGAAAAGATGGAGAAGAGAATGCTGAAATCGGAGCTGAATCGGCTTTAAATAGGGCTAGAATCGGGCGACTTCACGGGCCTATAGATTTTTCACACGCCCATGTGGAGTTTCCACACGGGCGTGGATAATTTCCACACGCCCGTGTCGATTCTCGGAATTCCTGTTTCCTTGGCCTGCTGTGAACAGTGCTACTACAGTAGTTTGCTACAATGTTGCTGCGGTGCTCTGCTACAGTATCCGGCCTGAATAGCTTCCCGAATCCATACTTTCATCGGGGTAACACAAACAGGCACACGTTCACGTCGTGGATCACTTGCTTCTTCAATGATAGACAAGTTGGCGGAGCTCTTGTTCTATGTGCATAAGTCGGAATGCTCGAGTGTGACTGCCCTTTTGCCCCTCCAAATAGATGTGCCAACTAGAATACGAGGAGGTTGGCACACACTCTAGCATCTCACACCCGACCTATGACTTTGCGTTTGAACCTTAGCAAGATTTCCTCCAAAATCGGTGCATTGTGATCCACATTGGCTTCTTTCCTTCATAATTAGCCTCATAACCCCACCTGCATGAAAGTAACATATGTAATGGCTTGAATATATGAAGGTTGGCACACATTCATGTATCTTAGAGCCCCACTTGTGTCTTCGCGTTTGTTCCATCCAAGATTCCACCAAATAGTTCATTCACGATCTAATATGGAGGTTGGCACACATACACATGTATTAGCGCTTAAACTTGATAAAAGTAATGCTCATCATAATGAAAGAACAGTTCGCATTCTTAACACACAAGAACTTATCAGCAATAAAAGAAGTTCTTGGGTCTATTCATGAGGGTTAGACATTGCAAGATTGGAAAGATACTACATTGGACTAAGTGTTTCGCACGCCCGTACGAAATTTCCCCACAGGCATGGATATTCACAGGTCCAACTCACAGGGGCAATCGCATGCCCCTGTGTCTTCTAGGATGGAGGAGAGCTCTACTGCAGAGATCCACATGCCCGTGTGGAAATTACCCACGCTCGTGCATTTATCACATGATTACCCACAGGGGTGAGTCCATGCCCCTGTGTGCTCTCGAGAAAAATTGCTAAGTCTCTACAGGAAGACGTATGTCCGTGCAAAAATTACCCACGGTCGTGCGAAACTCACAAGGTCATTCAAAGGGGTAAGTCCACACTCCTTTGCCTTCTCTGGATGAGCTCGCAGTGTAGACCCACGGGCATATGGAAAATACCCATGCCCGTGTGTTTTCTCTGGATGCCTTAGAAAACTCTGCAGGTTCTACAGAAAATTCCTGAACATGTATACACACAGGGCCTGCCCTATTATGCAAAATACACCAGTTAAAACATGAAAAACTCGCTCAAATAACCAAATATTCACCATAAACATTAACGAGCATGATTGCACCAAAAATCAAGAGAAAATCACAGCAATGCATTAAAGATCGAGACACCAACACTCAGCACTTTATTCATGCAAACACTATACTAACAACTAAGAAAATAGTAAACACTTGGCTTGCCTCCCAAGAAGCGCTTGTTTAATGTCACTAAGCTTGACGTACCTTGCCTTAGCTCACAAGGGTTCATAAATGAAGGCTGCCCTCTTACCCATAGCATGAAAGCATGATGAGCAATGTCTCTTGAAGGTAGAGGGGGGGAATTATCAGGCTTGGTACCACCTAGCTGAGGTTCATCCAACTTGTTCAGTTCACGCACCTTCCCAACAGCCTTGGGGCATTTCCAGTGGCATTTCCTTGCACTCTTCATTTTCCAGAGCACCTTCTTCATGATAGCTGGAGTAGATGGTACTTCTTCTGTTGAACTAAGCATCATTACTTCTTTGTTGTCCACCTCTTGGTTGAACAAACCCTCGTACGGGTGCGGATTGAACGTTTCCTATATATATTCATCGACAATATCATCAGTAATGTTAAGGAAGTAAAGAGTATCATCAAAGTCAAGAGAATGGCCTCCCAAATATCAATCAATGCCCCAAGTCTCGTTGTCCACCTCTTGTCAATTCCCCACCGTCCATGTCAATCAATGCCTTCGAAGTGTGCAAGAATGGCCTCCCAAGTATCAAAGGTATATTCGCATCTTTATCGATGTCCAACACTACAAAGTTTACAAGAAAAATGTACTTGTCCACCTTGACAAGCACATCTTCAATGATGCCCCTCGGATGTCTCATCGTTCAATCTGCTAGTTGCAACGTCTTCTGAGTGGGCCTAGGCTCTCCTAAGCCTAGCTTCTGAAAGAAAAAATATGGCATGACGTTGATATTGGCCCCTGAGTCTGCCAATGCCATTTCTTCACCCAAATTGCCAATGTTGCACTGTAGGATGAAGCTTCCCGAGTCTTTCTTCTTATTTGGCATATTCTTTTTCAAAACCAGCGAACAAGAGGCATATAAGATCACTGAAGTACTCTCCTCCAGCTTTCTCTTGTTGGTCAACAAGTCCTTCAAAAATTTTATATACTTAGGCATTTGGGACAATGCCTCAACAAAGGGAATGTTGATATGGAGTTTCTTAAACAAACTCAGGAACTTCTTATACTGTTCATCCCCTTGGTTATTCTTCAATCTAGAGGGATAAGGGATTCTTGGCTTGAAAGGTGGGGGTGCCACCTCCTTCTCTTTGCTTGCTCCCTCCTCAACCTTTATAACCTTGGGTCCGTCTATATTGGGCTTCTCACTCGGAAGCCTATCCTCAACTTCACGACCACTTCTAAAAGTGATCACCTTCACATGCTCTCTAGGATTGGTTTTGGTATTACTTGGTAAGCTTCATTGTGGTTTTTCCGATAGAGACTTCGCAATTTACCCCACTTGATTCTCAAGATTGTACAAATAAGCAGTGTGGTTACGAAGTGTAGCCTCAACTGATTGAAACCTTGTATGCGATGATTGCACAAATCTAGTCAAGGCGTTCTCTAAATCGATCATTCGGATTTCCAAGCCTGAAACTCAGTTATCCATGTTTAGGGCTTGTTTTTGTCGAAAACCTGGTGGTGCCATGCCTTTTTGTGGTCCTTGCTTACTCCAGGAGAAATTGGGATAATTCTTCTAACCCGGATTGTAGGTGTTGCTATATGGATTCCCTTGGTTGCTCATTGCGTTACGCACAAAGTTGACTTTCTCCACTGAAGATGCATCACCAATAGAGATCCGGCAATCAGAGAGAGCATGCCCTCCACCACACCCGATGCAAGTAGTCACGGACGCCACTCTATTAGAGGTTAGAAGGTCTAACTTCTTACTCAACGAATCCACTTGAGCCACCAATGAAGTTACTGCATCTATTTCATGGAGCACAGCTATCTTTTTCCTTTCCTGCGCATTCTACTAATAACTATTCATGGCCATGTCTTCTACTAACTGTCGAGCTTCTTTTGGGGTTTTACTCCCCATTATACCTCCTGCAGTGGCATCCAGCAATTGCCTTGTACTTGGATTCAACCCATTGTACAAAGTCTAAATAATCATCTATTCGGGAAATTTGTGTTGTGGGTACCTCTGCAAAAGATCATTGAAGTGTTCCCATGCCTCAAACAATGACTCTAGCTCCATCTGTACAAATGACGATATCTCATTGTGAAGCTTGACCGACTTCCCTGGAGGAAAGTATCTAGCAAGAAAAGCTTTGACCATCTCATTCCAAGTCATGATGTAGGCCTTGGGCAAAGAATGTAGCCACTACTTTGCTCATCCCTTAAGAGAGAATGAGAAAGCCCTCGATCTATTAGCATCATCCGATACACCATTAATCTTTAACATATCACAAACTTCCAAGAAGTTCTCTATATGGTTGTTTGGATCCTCATCGGCCAAACCATTGAACTGCGCTGATTGCTGAATCATTTGGATGAATGCTGGCTTCAGCTCGAAGTTCAGATTTGTAATTGGGGGTCGCACAATACTCGATTGTGTTCTCAAAACTAAGGTTTTAGCATAACCAGAAAGTGTCCTCTATTGCTCATTCTGTTCTGTCATATTATCTGACCCTTCAACTTCTATTTCAGCTTGATTAGACGGTTCTTGCAAAGGTTCTTTTCCCCTTCTTCTAAGTGTACGTTCAATTTCAGGATCTCCTTTAATCAATATCGAAGGGTTCCCATGGTTCATAACCTAGAACTGCACCCAAAGAAAGAAAGCAAATTAGAACAATGATAGAAAAAGAAGATGTGAAATAGAATGAATGAATGAATAGCTAAGAAAACAAAGAGCAAGGTATTTCTAAACGCCTACTCCCCAGCAATGGCAAAAAAAATTGACAATGCCCCTTGCGTATGTCCCACAAGTGCACGGGTTTGTCGAAGTAATAAATCCCAGATGAGTGGGTATCGTATCCACAGGGAGTAGGGAACAAAAATACTTCAACTGTTTCTTAACTTAGTAAAAAGTGAATAATAGTTGTGTACCAAGATGTAATGTAAACAAAAGTAAAAGAGACAAGAGAGAAGGCACAAATAAAGGGAAGGTAAGGCAATCGATACAAATGAGGTACCCAGATATTGTTCCACCTAGGACAATCATTTTAAGTGTAAAATCCCTCTAGTATGCTTTCCAACTAATGCATTAATGAGTCATGGAGATCCTTCAATACATGATCCTAAATCTAAGGCCAACTATGCCTAACTCTATGCATGTCTAGGAGAAGAAATTGAACAATCTCTCAGCCTCGCACTCGTATAGAATCGCAATGAGTTCTAGGGATTCCAAGTGATAAATCCTCTTCCTAGATGTAGACCTATCCTTTAACACTTCACTCCGCTGCCTCTGCAACTAAGCCCTAGTGGAAGGTCATCCCTTAGCCCATTCACTCTACTATGACCGCAAAGAATTTGAGCAAATTGAGGTAGGATGAATCACATTGGAGGCGAATGGGGATGCTCCACTACCTCTATACTCACCCTCTCAACCCTCTTCAATCTAGCTTTGTCTAACTATCGTGGTGTGTCACTCACTCACAAGGGTTACCATAAAGAACTCTCAACCCTAGTGTCACTCTAAGGGAATATTCAAACAATCAAGCATACAAGATTGGAACTAGATTACCACATCAATTAATGAAAGCAATATAACAAGTTTTAATGAAACAAATACATCCTAGGGTTCACAAATCCAAGTACCCATAGAAAACAAATGGAGCTAGTTACAATCAATGAAATCGAATATAAAAACAAGTAATCCATAGAAAACCCCCTCGGTAGTCATGACGGTGGTCTTGTTGAGAAGCCTCTACTCGTCCAAGGATTCCTCTGTCTGGCCTAGGATACAACTCGCCAGATCGGTGCCGACGAAAGCTCTTCCACTAACTTTCTTCCAAATGGAGCGCGATGTCAAAGCTGTAGAATCTCTCCTAATCACTAGCTAATACCTTTCCAAACCCTAACCGTTGCCCTCTCTCAAGTCGGGGAAAAGATGGAGAAAAAAATGTTGAAATCGGGGCTAAAATTGTTCTTAAATAGGGCTGGAATCGGGCATCCACACACCCCTATGGATTCTCCACACGGCCCGTGTGGAATTTCCACATGGCCCGTGTGGAATTTCTATACGAGCGCGGATAATTTGCACATGCCCATGTGGATTCTCTAGAATTCACTTTTCTCGGCCGGTTGTGAACAGTACCTGCTACAATGAATTCCTACAGTGTCCTGCTATAGTGCCGGGCCGAAACACTGCCGAATCCATGTTTTCATCGAGATAACATAAATGGGCACTCATTTACGTCGTAAGTCACTTTGCTTCTTCAATAATGACTTCATCGGTAAAGATCTTGCTATTTATGCACAAGCTGGGATACTCGAATGTGACTGCCTTTGTGCCCTCCAAATCATTGTGCTAACTTGAATACATGGAGGTTGGTACACATTCTCACATCTTGAGCCTGACTTATGTCTTTGCATTTGATCCTTCTCAAGATTTCCTCCAAATGGTGCATTCATGATCTACATTGGCTTCTTTCTCTAACATTCGGCTTCACAACCCTATATGCATAAAAGTAACATAAATGCACACATATTAGCGCTAAAACCTGATAAAAGTAATGCTGATCATAAGGAAAGAACACTTTGTATTCCTATCACACAAGCACTTATCAATCCGTATAGCAACACCTACAACTGAGGGTGGAGAAGCCACCCTAATTTCTCATGGAGTAACCAAAGGCAGCAAAAAGCTATAGTACCAACGGGTTTTCCACATCAAGCCCCAAACATGGAGAATAAAGTTTCAGGCTTGGAGACCCGGATGAGCGATCTAGAGAAAACCATGACCCGATTTGTGCAATCATCAGATACACGGTTCCAATTGGTCGAGGCTACGCTTCGCAACCACACCGCTTCATTGCACAATCAACAAAATCAAGTGGGGCAAATCGTGAAGTCTCTATCAGAGAGACCACAAGGAAGCTTGCTGAGTAATACCGAGACTAACCCAAGAGAACATATGAATGCGATAACTTTAAGAAGTGGTCGTGAGGTTGAGGGTAGGCTTCCAAGTGAGAAGACCAATGTTGAAGTACCCGAGGTCATGGAGGTTGAGGAGAGAGCTAGCAAAGAAAAGGAGGTGGCACCCCCACCCTACAAGCCAAGAATCCATTATCCTTCCAGATTGAAGAATGACTAAAATAATGAGCAATACAAGAAGTTCTTGGGTCTATTCAAGCAATTGCACATCAACATTACTTTTGTGGAGGCATTGTCTCAGTTACCTCGGTATGCTAAGTTCTTGAAAAATCTGTTAACCAACAAGAGGAAGTTGGAAGAGAGTGCATCGGTGATCTTAGATGCCTCTAGTTCAGCGGTGTTGCAAAAGAATATGCCGAACAAGAAGAAGGACACCGGAAGCTTTATGATTTAGTGCAACATTGGCAATTTGGGTGAAGAGATGGCATTGGCGGATTCGGAGACTAGTATCAACGTTATGCCATACTCATTCTTTCAGAAGCTACTTTTGGGAGAGCCTAGGCCCACTCAGATGACATTACAATTGGTGAACCAAACGGTGAGATATCCGAGGGGCATCATTAACAAAGCTCCTTGCGTGTGACCCGAAAGTGCACAGGTTTATCGAGTAATAAATCCCAGGTGAGTGGGGTATCGTATCCACAGGGAGTAGGGAGTAAAAATACTTAAATTGCTACTTAACCACGTGAAAGTGAACAATGGTAGTATTGATAAAATGTAATGAAAATAAAGATAAAAAGAAACAAGAATGAAAGGCAAAAGTAAATGAGAGGTAAGGCAATCGATAAAAATGGGGTACTCAGGTACTGCTCCCCCTAGGATTAATGTTTCAAGTGCAAGATCAATTATTATACTTCCTAATCAATGATCAATGAGTCATGGAATTCTTTAAGCACACGGTCTCAAATCTAAGGTCAACCGTGACTAACTCTTCACTATGTTCCGGTGGAGAAATCGCTCAGTCTCAACACCTCACACTGTGTAAAGTTGCATGGGGTTCTAGGGAATCCAAGTGATAAACCCTCTTCCTATATATACCTAACCCTTTGATCCAGGTGAAAGGCGCCTAGTCACAACTAAGCCCCAGACACTAGAGTCCCTTCAACACTTCACTCTGTTGCTCGCGCAACTAAGCCCAGCGGAGTTCATCATCTAGAACTGACTCTATTGTGACCGCCAAGAACTCAAGGAAATGGAGGTAGGATAAATCACACTGGAGGAGAAAGGGGACACTCCACTACCTCTCGACTCACCCTCTCAACCTCTCCAATCAAGCAATGTCTAACCCTTGTACTGTGTCACTCATCTACAATGGTTACCAAGATGGACTCTCAACCCTAGTGTCTCCCTAGGGGAGAAATCATTCCATAAGCACTCAAGATTGGAACTCAATTGAAACATCAATTAAGGAAAGTATAATAAAAGATCAATGAAACAATAACATCCTAGGGTTTACAAAATCCAAGTACCCACTAGGGGGTTTTGCTATCCATGGAGCACAATACAATCAAGAATGAAACCGAAAGTAAAAACAAGTGTTCCATAAGAAAACCCCCTCGGTATTCATGTCGATGGTCTTGTGGAGTAGAGAAGGCTTCTCCAAAGGTTCCCTTGTCCGGCCTAGGGCACACCTCACCGGATCTATACCGTCGAAAGCTCCCCAAATAACCTTCTTCCAAGTAAATCGTGGTGTCGAATCCCTCAAACCACTCCAAAGACTTGGCAAAAGCATCTCCAAACCCTAGCCGACAGCTTCCCAAATGATGGAGAAAAGTGGAAGAGAAGAGGGAAAAAAGATTCCTAAAATAGTGCTGGAATCGGGAATCCACACGCCCCTGTGGATTCTTCCCACGGGCTTGTGGAATTTCCACATGGGCCTGCGGAATTTCCACATGCCCGTGTTGATTCTTTGGAAATCTATTATCTAGCTAGCTTTGAATAGGAACTGCTACAATGATATACTACAGTACCTGCATTAATATTTTACCAAAATACTCCCAATTCCACACTTTTCATCGAGGCAACATAAACGGGCACACGTTTATGTCATAGATCACAACTCTTCTTCAATCAAAGACTTCATTGGTGAAGATCTTGCTATCAATACACAAGTCAGAATACTTGAATGTGACTGCCTTCGTACCCCTCCGACTCATTGTAATAGTCTGAGTACACTGAGATTAGCACACATTCATACATCATAAGACCCCACTTGTGTGTTCACGTTTTTTCCTCCCAAGGTTCTACCAATTAGCGTGCTCACGATCTACTTTTAGCTTCTTTTCTCAATACTTAGCTTCACAACCCTACATGCATAAAAGAAACACAAATACACAAGTATTAGTGCTAAAACCTGATAAAAGTAATGCTCATCATAAGGAAGGAACACTTCGCATTCTTATCACACAAGCACTTATCACCATTACACCATACTCGTTCTTTCAGAAGCTAGGCTTGGGAAAGCCTAGGCCCACTCGGATGACATTACAATTGGTTGACGAAACGGTGAGATATCCTAGGGGCATCATTGAAGACATACTTATCAAGGTGGACAGGTACATATTTCCTGTAGACTTCATAGTATTGGATGTTGGCGAGGATGTATATGTTCCTTTGATACTTGCTAGGCCATTCTTGCGCACTTCCAAGGCATTAATCGACAAAGACAGCGGGGAGTTGACACTGAGGTCTAGAGATGATAAGTTCACATACCACCTCGCTGAAGCTATGCGACATTCTTTTGTTCTGATGATACTCTGTATTTTCTTGACACTAATGATGAGATAATTGATGAATATGTGCAGGAAATATTGAATTCGGACCCGTACGAGGGGTTGCTAGACCAAGAGGTGGATAATGAAGAAGTAATGATGCTTGGTCTAGAGGAGAAAGTACCATCTTTTCCATGAATCATGAAGAAGGTGCTCCGGAAGATGAAGCGGGTAATGAGACACCACAAGAAATGGCCCAAGGCTGTTGGGAATGCGCAAGAATAGAACAAGGTTGACGAACGCTTGTTAAGTGGTACCAAGTTTGACAACTCTCCCTCTACCTTCAAAAGACTATGCTCTTCGTGCTTCCAAGTCATGGGTAAGAGGGAAACCTTCATCTATGAACCCCCGTGAGATAAGACAAGGTACGTCAAGCTAAGTGACATTAAACAAGCACTTCTTGGGAGGCAACCCAAGTCTTTACTGTTATTCTAGTTTCTAGTTTAGGGTTTGCATGAATAATGCTTTAAGTGTTGGTGTTTTGATTTTTAGATGCCAATTGCTGTGATTTTTCTCGTGGATATTTTGGTGTTATGGTGTGCTTAAATGTTTATGGCGAAGTTGTTGGTCATTCAAGCAAGTTTTTTTGCATTTTTCCTTAGTATATTTTGCATGATAAGGTAGGCTCTAATTGTATTTATATGTTCATGAATTTTCTACAGAGCCTGCAGAGTTTTCTAAGGCATCTAGAGAAAACGCACGGGTGTGTGGAATTTCCACAAGCCCTTGCGTCTCAACTGCGAGCTCATCCTGAGAGGACACAGGGGCATGGACTCACCACTATAAATGACCTTGTGAATTTCACATGCCCGTGGGTAATTTCCGTACAGCCGCGTGTTGTCCTGTAGAGACTTAGAATTTTTACCGAGAAGACATAGGTGCGTGGACTTACCCATGTGGATGATCTTGTTATAAAGACATAGGCATTTGTAATATCCACACGCCTGTGTGGATCTCTGCAGATGAGCTCCTTTCCATCCAGAGAATATACAGGAGTGTGTAAGTGCCCTTGTGAGCTGGTCCTGTGAAGATCCACGCCCGTGTGGAAATTCCGCACGGGCGTGGGAAACACTTATAGAGTTTTCTCAGTTAGACAGAGGACACAGGGGGTGCGCCTGCCCCTGTGGATGCTCTTCTGTGGAGCCACAAGGGCGTGGGTAATTTCCACACACCTGTGTGGATGTGCAGAATTCCAAGAGACGCCAGTTTTCCTCAAAATCTCCTTGCATTTCTTCTTCATTATACCTTCGATCTCTCGAGAAACACCCTTAGTCATTCTCCCGACCTCGTGCCGCTGTTTTATAGGGATTTTTTACTCAACTTTTAAGCTGAATTTGAAGTTTTTATTTCCATATTGTCGCTAAGCCTTTAATTCCCCTTCTATTCGCCATTTCTCGTTCTTATTAGATTAAAAACTGGTGGATTCGCTTGGGTTATCTTCTAGAAGGGTAATTGCATACTTAGAATTAGTTTAGGAACGTCTTGGAGCCGTATATTTAAATTTTTGTTAATCAGCCATGTGATTTTCATATCCCGTGGATCCACATGGGCGTGTGGAAATTCCATACGACTGTGTGGATTTTGGTTGTATTATTCTGGGAACTTCTTTGATCGATTATTCTTTGATTCTTGCAGATATAACACCCCGTTCGAAGAAGTAAGAGGGTAAGAGTCCGAGGGAGACTTCACCTGAGTTGGCACACATTGAATTTTTGAATCCTGAGCATCAGACTCGATTTGAGCAGTTATCAGGACTAAGGTTTGGACAGTCTCGTTTTGTGGATTTCAGTGCACTGAGAGAGGTTCAGCTAGGTGATGAGTTGGCCGATGAGATTGACGAGCTGTTGGTCATGGAGAGCTGGAGCAGATTATTATTAATTCAAGAGCTGGTTTTCTGCGCATTGACGTTGGAGGTATTAGCGTCCTTAAAGTTTGACTTGCCGTATGGGAGATTCGACATCATTGATGTCATATAGTTCAGAGCATTTGGACATCAGTTTAGCATGAGTGTCACTGAGTTTTCAGTTTGTATGGGCTTATATGACGAGACATAGACATATACAGAGGAGTATGGACACTTGCGACGGACTACCCCGATACCCTGACCTCGTAGTAAGCATACCGAGCCTTATGTAGATAGGGGCAGTATCAACTAGGAGTGTCCAAGGCCTCATGGTTATCCCAGTTGAGTTACAGATACTTACACTCAATCATTAGCAAATCTGTGAATGGCAAAGGCGACAACACAGGTGTTTTCAGCTGGCAGGAGTTATGTTATTTATACTCCATGTCCCGGAACATGGCGATTGACTTGGGCCACGTAGTGGTAGACTTCCTGATGCACTAGGGCCAGTATGCGAGAGTTAGAGTATTATTCACTGACAACTACATCACTAGACTCATCCTGGGCAAGGGTCTTCTAGATGCTATCTGGGATGCTGAAAAGACGGTCATACCCTCTCCTCTTGGACTTGATATGATGAGGATGAGGGAGGAGAGGACGCAGTAGAGGGTTCTCGGCAGGTCCCTGAGCTTTAGTTTGCACCGAAGGAGGCTGGGCACACCTTACAACACAGAGAAGCTCAATAGTGCTGTGGGTGTGCTTCGGACTGAGATGGCCGAGGTTTGGTCTACACAAGTTGCGCAGTACGCAGGGATGATGGCCCGTTTTGACACCATACTGCAGTTATTAGAGCGAGACGTACCCTCACCTATCATTAGGAGATCGAGGACCCGTTAGACACCGCCAGCATCACCATCGCTATCTCCACCAGCACCAGTAGAGCTGACCGCTGATAACACTGGCACTTGATGCATCTTTGACAACGCCCCTTGCGTGTTACCCGCAAGTGCAAGGGTTTGTCGAAGTAAGAATCCCAGGTGAGTGGGTATCTTATCTATAGGAAATAGTGAATAGAAACACAATGATTGCTATCTAACTATGATGAGAATAAATCGATGGTATGATGAATGAGATTTATATAAAAAGGGATAAAAAAAAATAAGAATGAGAGGCATAATAAAATTAAGAAGTAAGGCAATTGATTTAAATAAGGTACTCAGATATTGTTCCAGCTAGGACAATCGTTTCAAGTGCAGAACCAACTATTGTGCTTCCTAATTAATGCATTAATGAGTAGTGGAAATCCTTCAACACACGGTCCCAAATCTAAGGTCAACCGTGACTAACTCTATACGATGTCCTGGTGGAGAAATTGAATAATCTCAACATCTCGCACTTGTATAGAATTGCATGGAGTTCTAGGGATTCCAAGTGACAAACCCTCTTCCTAGATGTAGACCTAACCCTTAGGTCCAGGTAAGAGGTCCCCAGTCACAATTAAGCCTCAGGTGCTAAAATCACTTCAACGCTTCACTACGTTACCTTTGTAACTAAACCTTAGTAGATGGGCATCCCTTAGCCCATTCAGTCTACTATGACCGCAATGAACTCAAGGAAATGGAGGTAGGATAAATCACGTCGAAGGGGAAAGGGGACGCTCTGCTACCTCTCGACTCATCCTCTCAACCCTCTCCAATCTAGATTTGTCTAACTCTTGTGGTGTGTCACTCATTCACAAGGGTTACCAAGGTGAACTCTCAACCCTAGTGTCGCTCTAAGGGAGCATTCAATCAATCAAATATTCAAGATTGGAACTTAATTAAAACATCAATTAAGGAAAGCATAATAAAAGGTTTAATGAAACAAATATATCCTAGGGTTCACAAATCCAAGTACCCACTAGGGGATTTAGCTCTCCATGGAGCTAGTTACAGTCAACAATGAAATTAAATGTAAAAACAAGTAATCCATAGAAAAACCCCCTCGGTAACCATGTCAATGGTATTGTCGAGTGGCCTCGTCTCCTCCAAATGTCCCCTTGTCCGGCCTAGGGCACACCTCGCCGGATCGGCGCTAATGAAAGCTCCCCCAATAACCTTCTTCCAAGTGGAGCACGATGTCGAAGTAGTAGAACCTCTCAAAAATTGGGGAAAAGATGGAGATAAGAATGCTGAAATCAGGCTGAAAAATGGCTTTCAATAGGCTGGAATCGGGCATCGACAAAGCCCTGTGGATGTTCCACACGCCCCTATGGAATTTCCACATGGGCCTGTGGAATTTCCACACGCCCCTATGGAATTTCCACACGCCCGTGTGGATTCTCTGGAATTCTGATTTTCGGTCGGATGTGAACAGTAACTGATACAGTAAATTGTTACATTACTTGCTACAGTACTCCACCAAAACACTCCCAATTCTACACTTCTCATCGAGGCAACATAAACGGGCACACATTTATACTGTAGATCGCATCGCTTCTTCAATAAACAGGTACATTTGTAAAGATCTTGCTATCACTGTACAAGTTGGGATACGCAAATGTGAATGCCTTCGTGCCCCTCCAACTCATTGTAATGGCTTGAATACATGGAGGTTGGAACACATTCATGTATCTTAGAGCCCCACTTATGTCGTCACGTTTGTTCATTTCAAAGAATACTTCGCATTCTTAACACACAAGCACTTATCCATCTTCCTTTTCTTGACTTCTGTATTTTATTTTGGACTTGTATACTCAGAAAGGATCTTCCTTTTGAGTTTATCTTTTATTTTTGTCTCGAGCTGTATTCCATTAGCTTATCTTTTATATACTCAAGTTGTTTTTGTTTTTATTGAGCTTTACTGAACCAGCTTATGTATGCGTGCAGATGGTCTTGTCAGTATGGGAATTAAGAACTAGTCATGGACACAGCCAATGTGGATTGTGTGTGCTTCATAACACGTTAGAACTTTACTCTCAAGGATTTAGCTACATCAAACGCAACATTAGGAGTCAGGGGAGTATTGTTTCAATTGCCCACTCCCACATATTTACTTGATTGCTATACTTTCTACTGTGCTTACATGTGTACATTAGTGCAATGTAGATCTTAAGTGTGAGGGGTGTTCACTTTGCACATATCCTTTACATAAATTTTGATTGACATACATGCTTACGTAGCTAATAGTCATTCACCTTAGTTGCAATGAGTGTATTCTTGAGTTTAGGAGAAGTTTTAACATTGAATGTTTTCATGCTCTAGTTCTTATTTGAATTTCTAGGAATTTTTTCCCGATTGATACTTGTTGCACTCTCATTTATGAAACTCTTTTGGAAACTCACGTTTAATGTTTAAGGGACTAATTAGTTTTGTTTCTTGTTCTATTCTGCAAAAAAAAAATATATTGTTAAATTGTGAATTGGGGGTGGAAAGCACTACCACCTATGAGGTATGAAGCTACTCTCATAAGTCGGATACTAGTTATGCCCTAATGAGAGAAAGAGCTATCTCATGGGATGAGTAAAAGCTACCACCCCAGTAGAAAGAGCTACCATCTCGAAAGTGTGAAAGCCATCTTAGCGGTCGCTTCGGAAAGGGCTACCTTACAGGATGTGTGAAGCTACTACCATCTTTTTGTTTTGTTACGTGATAAGTGCTTGTGTGATAAGAATGCGAAGTGTTCTTTCCTTATGATGAACAATTTTTATCAGGTTTTAGCACTAATACTTGTGTATTTGTGTTACTTTCATGCATATAGGGTTGTGAGGCCGAATGTTAAAGAAAGAAGCCAATGTAGATCGTGAACGCACTATTTGGAGGAAATCTTGAGAAGGGTCAAACACGAAGACCTAAGTCGGGTTAAAGATGCGAGGATGTGCGCCAATCTTCATTGTATTCAAGCTAGCACAATGGTTTGGAGGGGCACAACGGAAGTCACATTCGAGTATCCCAGCTTGTGCATTGATAGCAAGATCTTCACCAATGAGGCCAGTTATTGAAAAAAAAGCAAAGCGATCTACGACATGAACATGTGCTTTTTAATGTTACCTCGATGAAAACATGAATTCAGGAGTGTTTCAGGCAGAACTGTAGCAGGTACTGTTCACAGCCGGCTGAAAAAAAAAATTCTTGTGAATCCGCACGGGTGTGTGGAAAATATCCATGCCCGTGCGGTAATTCCACAGGCCCGTGTGGCAAATCTACTGGGGTGTATGGATGCCCGATTCTAGCCTTATTTAAGCCATGATTCAGCCCTAATTTTAGGATTCTTTTCTCCATTCATTCCCAAATTTGAGAGGAGGCTGTGGCTAGGGTTTTTAGAGAGGTTTTTCGCTTCGACATTGCGCTCCACTTGGAAGAAGGTTATCGGGAGAGCTTTTGTCGGCACCGATCTGGCGAGGTGTGTCCTAGGCCGAACAAAGGGACCTTTGGAGAAGACAAGGCTTCTCCACAAGACCATCGTTATGACTATCGAGGGGGTTTTCTATGGATTACTTGTTTTTACATTCGATTTCATTGTTGATTGTAACTAGCTCCATGGAGAGCTAAACCCCCTAGTGGGCACTTGGATTTGTGAACCTTCTATTATGCTTTCATTAATTGATGTTTTATTTTAGTTCCAATATGGAATGTTTGATTGATTGAATCCTCCCTTAGAGTGATACTAGGGTTGAGAATTCACCTTGGTACCCTTATAAGTGAGTGACACACCACGAGAGTTAGACAAAGCTAGATTGGAGAGGGTTGAGAGGGTGAGTCGAGAGGTAGCGGAGCATCCCCTTTCCCCTCTGGTGTGATTTATCCTACCTCAATTTCCTTGAATTCTCTGGGGTCATAGTAGAGTGAATGAGCTAAGGGATGACCTTCTGCTGCAGCTTAATTGCAGATGCAACAGAGTGAAGCGTTGAAGTGATTTTAGCACCTAGGGCTTAATTATGACTAGGGGCCTCTCACCTGAACCAAAGGGTTAGGTCTATTTCTAGGAAGAGGGTTTATCACTTGGAATCCCTAGAACTCCATGCGATTCTATCCGAGTGCGAGGTGTTGAGATTGTTCGATTTCTCATCCGGGACATGGTATAGAGTTAGTCACGGTTGACCTTAGATTTGGGACCGTGTATTGAAGGATTTCCACGACTCATTAATGCATTAGTTGGGAGGCATAATAGTCGGTTTTGCACTTGAAATGATTGTCCTAGGTTGAACAATATTCGAGTATCGCATTTATATTGATTGCCTTATCTCTCACTTACTTGTGCTTTTCTCTCTTTTTTCTTTTATTCTTGTTTACATTGCATCTTGTCAACACAATCATTATTCATCTTCACTTGGTTAAGAAACAATTTAAGTATTTTTACTCCCTACTCCCTGTGGATACGATACCCACTCACTTGGGATTTCATTACTCAACAAACTCGTGTACTTGCAGACATGCGCAAGGGGCATTGTCATTACGTTTTGTAGTTAAATAAGTCCCTTACACTTGGAACATTGAGGAGTATACTTTGGGTTTATTTGAGTGAGTTTACACACACTTACACGGTCTTGGGTTTGTTGTCTTTTTTTATTCGTGTTTTTAGCTAGAGCATTGATTTTTTCGTATTTAGTGTTGAAATTTCCCTTACATGTAGAATGCTCTCCTTGCATGCTTTGGTTAACCTAAGGCCAAGTACTTTCAATTTTTTCCTTCTTCTATGCTTCAATGTTTTATTTTTGCTTGAGGACAACCAAAAGCTTAAGTGTGGGAAAGTTTGATAAGTGCTTGTGTGTTAAGAATGCGAAGTATTCTTTCCTTACGATGAGCAATACTTTTATTAGGTTTAAGCGCTAATACATGTGTATTTGTGTTCTTTTGCGTATGTAGGCTTAAGCTAAGTATTAACAAAAGAGGCCAAAAGTAGATCGTAAAGGCACTATTTGCTGGAATCTTGGAAGGAACAAATGCGAAGACACAAATGGAAGTAGCAATACACTGTAGCAGTTACTATTTATAGCCGGCCAAAAATCAGGGTTCCAGAGAATCCACAGGAGCATGTAGAAATTCCCACGCATGTGGAGAATCCACAGCAGCGTGTGGATACTCGATTCCAACCCTATTTAAACTGTGATTCAGCCCGATTTTGGGATCCATCTTTCGTCCTTCACTCTAACTTTTCCCTATCTTTTGAGAGGCCATCGGCTAAGGTTTTGAGGGGCTTTTGGCAAGTCATTGGAGTGGTTCTATGGATTTGACAGCGCGCTCCGCTTGCAAGAAGGTTATTGGGATAGCTTCCATCGGCACCCTTCCGGCGAGGTGTGCCCTAGGCCAAACAAGTTTACCTTTGTAGAAGACGAGGCTACTCCATAAGACCAATGACATGAATACTGAGGGGGGTTTTTCTATGGATTACTTGTTTTTACATTCTATTTCATTGTTGATTGTAACTAGCTCCATGGAGATCTAAACCCCTAGTGGGTACTTGGATTTGTGAAACCTAGGATGTATTTGTTTCATTAATCTTCTATTATGTTTTCCTTAATTGATGTCTTTAATTGGGTTTTAATCTTGAATTATTGTTGCATGATTTCTCCCTTAGAGTGACACTAGGGTTGAGAGTCTACATTGGCCATCTTTGGAGGTGCTTGCAACTAGGATTTGGAGAGGCTTTTGCTAGGTTTTTAGGGCTGTCCTAAGGCATTCGACATCAAGTTCCTTTGGACAAGAACTATTGGGGGAGCTTTCATCGGCATCAATTCAGTGAAGTGTGCCATAGGTTTGACAATGGAACCTTTGGAGAAGACGAGGTGGCTCTGCAAGACCATCGATACGGACTACAAGAGAGTTTTCTTTATGGATTGCTTGCACTTATCCTTGATTTCATATTTGCATTTGTATTGCTTCATGGAGAGCTAAACTCCTAGTGGGTGCTTGGACTTGTAAACCATCGGATGATTTTTGTTCATCGACTTTTATTATGCTTCTTTAAATGATGTTTTAATTGAGTTTTAACATTGAATGCTTATTGATTTGATTTTCCCTTAGAGTAACACTAGGTTTGAGAATCTATCTTGGTAATCCTTGTGAATGAGTGACACTTCATTAGGATGATACAAAGAAAGGTTGAAGAGGATTGACAGGTGATGTGTTATCCGTAAGTGCACAGGTTGCACGTAAGTAATAAAATGGTACCCCATAAGGGGTAGGGATGTAAAACCTCAGAGATTGGACTAAAAATATTCACTTAACATTGATCTCTAGTGAATAATGAATAGGTGATGAGATTAAATAAATGAAAAAGCAGTTTAAAAGAGAAAAGGAAAAGAGAATGGATGGAGATAAAAGGTAATTGGATTAAGTATCAACGTAAGAGAACAATGTCTAGCGATGTTCCCTCTACACTCAGTAACGCTCACTCACTCTTAAGGTTTACCAGGAACAATCTTGTGTTCTAGTTTGTGCTCAAAGCAATAAAGCATCTATGGTTCTCAATTATACCAAGTTTTACTATGGTAACCGCAGTTTCATGCACATCAAGTTTCGCAATCACACAAGGCAACCACAACTATGGCAATCCACACACCAAGTTTTTCCTAAGTAAATGTACAACTCAAACACATCAAGTTATGCAACCAAAAAATTAAACACAAAAACCAAAAGAGCTCCATAAATCATGAAGAGTAAAAGTGTTTAAGCATACAAAGTATTAAAGTTCCCACCACGGGGTACCGTGTCCGGCTAGCACCTCATGGGTGGGTATAACATGAACGATACAAAAATACATCTAGAAAAAGAAGACATGACTCCCTTCTCTTTGAGAATTGCCCCTAATGTCGAGCTCTTTGTGCTAGCACCACTTTCCTTATGTCTCTAACTTACTCCTTTACACCTTAGAAGGTGTGGATAAGCTGGATCTTCGCCCTCAGCAAAGTCCTCCCGGTGAAGAAGAATATCCCCGAACAAAGATGATGATAAAACCCTAAAAACTGGACTTATAAAGAGGAATTTTGCGCTTGACATGGTCTGCGCATGCTTGTGTCTAGACCGTGTCATGTCTGAAAAAAGTTGAATACAAAGGAGTGTCTCTGCATGGAAAGTTCCGTGAAAGGGACACGATCATGTCCTGACCTTGCAATGTTGTGACACGATCATGTCAAGGGCACCCAGTACATGTCAACAATTCTTTACTAAAATCAAATGTGGTCTAGGATTTTCGAAGGCATTGACAATGCCCCTTGCGTATGTCCCGCAAGTGCACGGGTTTGTCGAGTAAAAAAATCCCTGGTGAGTGGGTATCGTATCCATAGGGAGTAGATAGTAAAAATACTTAAATTTTTTCCTAACCAAGTGAGGATGAATAATTTTTGTCTTGACAAGATGTAATGTAAACAAGAGTAAAAGGAACACGAGAGAAAAGCACAAGTAAATGAGAGATAAGACAATCGATATAAATGAGGTACTCAGATATTTTCCGCCTATGACAATTGTTTCAAGTGCAAAACCGAATATTATGCCTCCCAACTAATGCATTAATGAGTCATGGAAATCCTTCAATTACACGGTCCCAAAGCTAAGGTCAACCTTAACTAACTCTATACCATGTCCCGGAGGAGAAATCGAACAATCTCAATACTTCACACTCCGGACAGAATCGCATAGAGTTCTAGGGATTCCAAGTGATAAACCCTCTTCCTAAAAGAAGACCTAAACCTTTGGTCCAGGTGAGAGGTCCCTAGTCACAACTAAACCCTAGGTGCTAAAATCACTTCAACGCTTCACTCCGTTGCCTCTGCAACTAAGCCCCAGCTGAAAGTCATCCCTTTGCCCATTCACTCTACTATGACCACAAAGAACTCAAGGAAATGGAGGTAGGATAAATAACACCGGTGGAGAAAGGGGATGCTCCGCCACATCTTAACTCACCCTCTCAACCTTCTCCAATCTAGCTTTGTCTAACTCTCGTGGTGTGTCACTCACTCACAAGGGTTACCTAGGTAAACTCTCAACTCTAGAGTCACTCTAAGGGAGGACTCAATCAAACAAACATTCAAGATTGGAACTCAAATAAAACATCAATTACTGAAAGCATAAAGAAGGTTTAATGAAACAAATACAGCCTAGGGTTCACAAATCCAAGTACCCACTAGGGGGTTTAGCTCTCCATGGAGATAGTTACAATCAACAATGAAATCGAATGTAAAAACAAGTAATCCATAGAAAACCCCCTCGACAATCGTGATGATGGTCTTGTGGAGAAGCCTCGTCTCCTCCAAAGGTCCCTGTTTTTGGCCTAGGATACATATCGCCGGATATGTACTGACAAAAGTTCTCCCAATAACCTTATTCCAAGTGAAGCACAATGTCGAAGCTAAAAAACCTCTCCAAAAACCCTGCCAATACCTCTCAAAACCCTAGCCACAGCCCCCCTCTCAAGTTTGGGAAAGAATGCTGAAATCGACGCTGAATCGAAGCTTAAATAGGGCTGGAATCGGCCATCCACACGCCCCTGTGGATTTGACACACGGGCCTGTGGAATTTCCGCACGGGCGTGGATAATTTCCACACGCCCGTGGTGTGGCTTCTCTGGAATTCTCTTTTTCAGCCAGTTGTGAATAATACTTGCTACAATGCCGGCCCAAAACACTCATGAATCCATGTTTTCATTGAGGTAACATCAACGGGCACACGCTCACGTTGTAGATTGCTTTGCTTTTTCAATAACCGGCCTCATTGGTGAAGATCTTGCTATCAATGCGCAAGCTGGGATACTTGAATGTGACTGCCTTTGTGCCCCCTCCAAACCATTGTGCTAGCTTAAATACACGGAGGTTGCGTTGAGAAACGGCGGATGTATAGAACCTTTCACGGAGCCGTGGGAAGAGCCGCTTCTTTCTAAGCTTGCCTCAACTCCCACAACTTTTTAAGTTGCTTGTAGTCATAACTTCGTAGGTGGCTGAGGCAGTCTTCTTATATTATATATTATAGCGAGAGATCACTACTTTGCCGTGAATGTCGATCCGAATGAATCAGTCTTTCCGTACCTTGCTAAAAAACCGATCCTTGTTTACCAACCACACATTGTCTAACCAAATCAAATTCTCTCTCGATACGTTCCTCAAAAAATCCGATTCGGCACACATTCTCGCATCTTGAACCCGACTTATGTCTTCGTGTTTGACCCTTCTCAAAATTTTCTACAAATAGTGCGTTCACGATCTACACTGGCTTCACAACCCTATATGCATAAAAGTAACACAAATGCAGAAGTATTAGTGCTAAAACCTGATAAAAGTAATGCTCATCATAAGGAAAGAACACTTTGCATTCTTATCACACAAGCACTTATCAAAATCCCCCCACACTGAAGCTTTTCCTTGTCCTTGAGCAAAAATTAAAACATTGAAGAATAGACAAAGGAAATATTGGAAGTGTTTGGCCTTGGGTTCACCCAAAGCATACAAAGAGAGCATTCTACATGTAAGGCAAGTTTTAACATTAAATACGAAAAATAAATGCTCTAGTGAAAACTTGAATAAAAAAAGACAATAAACCGGAAATTGTGTAAGTGTGTGTGCAAACTCACTCAAGTCAACCCAAAGTATACTCCTCAAAGTTCTAAGTATAAGATGACTTTCACACTTTCGAGGTGGTAGCTCTTTCTACCGGGGTGGAAGCTTTCACTCATCCCATGAGATTGCTCTCTCTCTCATTAGGGCATAACTAGTATTCGACTTATGAGAGTAGCTTTATACTTCATAGGTGATAGCTCTTTCCACCCAACAAGCACAAGAAAACAATAAAACTATTTTGTTCTTCCTTTTTCCTTTTTCCATTTTTTATTTTTTTTATTTTTTTTTCAATTAACAAAATAAACAACTATAACTAGTACCTTTAACATCAAACTTGAGGTTCCAAAAGAGTTTAATGAGCGAGTAATGCAACAAGTGTCAATTGAGCAAAAATTCCTAAAAATTCAAGCAAGAACTAGAGCATGAGAACATTCAATGTTAAAAAGTCTCCTAAACTCAAGAATGCAATCATTGCAACTAAGGTGAACCACCATTGGCTAAGTGAGCATGTATGTCAATCAAAACTAGTATAAAAAACATGTGCACGATGATACTCTCCCACCCCCCCCCACCTCCGCCGCACCCCACACTTAAGTTGTACATTGTCCCCAATGTACACATTCAAACTCACTAATAATGTAAAACAATCAAGAATATATAAGGGAGAGGAAATCAAAACAATAATCCCCTGACTCCTAATGTTGCATTTGATGGAGCTAAATCCTTGGGAGTGATGTTCCAATGGGTTGTGAAGCACACACGACCAAGTGCAAAAGCACTTCGGTCATGTTAATGACTAGTTCTCAATTGCCATACTGACAAGACCATCTGCATGTATACACGAGAGGGTTCAGTGAAGCTCAATAAAACAAAAACCACTCGAGTAAATAATAGGTAAAGCAATGAATATAACTCGAGACTACAAAATGAAAAAAAAACTCAAAAGAAAAGTCCTTTCTGAGTATACAAGTCCAAAATAAGATGCAAAAGTATAAAGATGATGAAAAATAAAGTCAAGTGTTGGTGTCATTAGCTGTCGGCTCTGTTGCAGCTGCTGGATAATCGAATGGTGCCGGTGGATCAGGTAATGGTGAGGCCGGAGGAGCTAGAGGTTGGCTAATAAATAACTGCTGTAACCTATCGAAACGGGCCATCACATCAGAATACTATGCTGACTGTATCGCTCGAATCTCGGTGATCTTAGACCATAATACATTCACAGTACTCTCGATACTATCAATATGATCATGAGCTCGAGGAGGTGTAAAAATAGGTACCGAGCGCCAGAGTGTCTCCTATGCTACAAAGGGTGCTCTAGTCCCTGACTGTGCAAACTGAGGCTTAAGAACCTGTCGGGAATCTTCTGCTGCATCCTTTCCACCCTCAGCGATCTCTAGGGTGGCCATAGCTATAATGTATGCTCTAGGCCCACATCTACGCACCAACCCCATCATCCTAATCGTATCAACTCCAAGAGGGGAATTCACGACAATCCTCTCAGCATCTCGAATAGCGTCTAGAAAACCCATCCCCAAGATGAGTCTAGTGATGTAAGGACTAGCAAATAGTAGTGCCACTCTCACAAACTGACCCTTATACCTCAAAATGTCTAAAATTACATGCCTCAGTTGAATCGACACATTGCAAAAAATGGAGTATAAATAGAGTAAGTCCTTCCTACTCAAAATAGCTGTGTTGTCACCTCAACCAGATACAAACCTACTGAGGACCGAGTGTAAGTATCTATAGCTCAGCTGAGATAGGCTGGTGGCCTTAGATAGACACTCTCGGTTCAGCAGAGATAGATCCAGAGTCGATATACTTGGAAAATCCATCGGCAAGCGTCCATACTCCTCTGTACTACTGTAACTCTTGTCGTACAAGCCATACTAACCGAGAACTCAGTGACACTCATGCAAAATGAAAGTTCGAATGCTCGGAACTATATAGCATCCATGGTGTCCAAACTCCTATATGACTAATCAAACTCGAAAGACGCCAACACCTCTAGTGTCAACGCGCTGAAAGCTGGCTCTCGGATCGTCAACAATCTTCTCCAGCTTCCCCATGCTAACATCTTATCAATCTCATCGGCTAGCTCTTCACCTTGCTGAATCTCTCTTCTCACACTCAAATCCACAACGCGAAACTGACCAAAACTGAGTACCGATAATCTCTCAAATCGAGCCTGATGCTTGGGATTCGAGAATTCTGTATAATGGCTCAGGTGGGGTCTTCCTGGGATGCTTAACTTCTTGCTTCTTTGAATTAGGCACTATATCTGCAAGAATTGACAAGAAAACAATCAACAAAGCTCTGGAAATAATACTGCAGAATTCCACACGCTCGTGTATATCTGTGGGGCTTGAAAATCACACGGTTGCATGTCGATACTCCCAAAAACACACCTTAAAACCACGTCTAAACTCTTTCTAAACATGCATAAACTAATATAGAGTGAAAATTGCTGCAACTCAACACTTTTAATCTAATAAAAACAAGAATTGGCAAATAAGAGAGAGAGCAAAAGGTTTACCAATGAAATGGGTATAAAAACTTCAAATTCAATGGGGAAATTGAATGGAAATCCATCTTAAACAACAGTAAGAAGTAGGGAAATTGATCAAGAGTGTTTTGCGAGTGTCTGGAGGGGCAGTAGATGAAAGATTCAATGAGATTTTTAAAGGAAATCATGTCTCTTGGAATTTTGCACATCCACACAGGCTTGTGGAAATTACGCACGTCCGTGTGCCTCCACAGGAGAGAGTCACATGGTCAGACGCATGCCCATGTGTGCTCTCGAGAAACCACTCCTTTGTCTCTGAACGCAACTCCACGGCCATGCAAAAAATACCCATACCCGTGCTTTGACCCACAGGGGCAGACGCACGCCCTTGTGGCTTCTCTGTCCAACCGAGAAAACTCTATAAGTGTTTCTCACACCCGTGCGGAAATTATGCATGGCTATGGATTCTTACCGGGCAGTTCACAGGGGCAGACACACGCCCCTGTGTCTTCTCGGGATTGAGGAGAAACTCTCTGTAGAGATTCGCACGCCCGTGCGGAAGTTACTCACGCCCGTGTGTTTATGGGAGAGTCATCCACAGGGGCGAGTCCACACCCCTGTGTTTTCTCAGGATAAATTTGTAAGTCTTTGTAGGAAAATGCACGCCCATGCAGAAATTACCCATGGGCGTGCCGACCGTCATAAGGTCATTCACAAGGCCGAGTCCACACCCTTGTGCCCTCTCTAGATGAGCTTTGAACGAAAATGCACGCCCATGCGTAAATTCCACACGGGCGTGTGTTTTCTCTGGACACTTCGAAAATACTGCAAACTCTACAGAAAATTCCTGAACATATAAATTCCTGACAACGCCCTTTGCGTATGTCCCGCAAGTGCAGGGGTTTGTCGAAGTAATAAAATCCCAGATAAGTGGGGTATTGTATCCACAAGGAGTAGGGAATAAAAACACTTAAATTGTTTCTTAACTAAGTGAAAGATGAATAGTGATATGTGTGACAAGATGTAACATAACACAAAATTAAAAGAACAAGAAAGAGATCACAAGTAAAAGAGAAGGTGATATAAATGGGGTACCCGGGCATTCTTCCGCATAGGACAATCTGTTCAAGTGCAAGAACCCTCTATTATACTTTCTAACTGATGCAATAATGAGTCGTGGAGATCCCTAAATACATGGTCCCAAATCTAAGGTCAACCATGCCTAACTCTATAAATGTCCCGGAGGAGAAATTGAATAACATCTCAACCTCGCACTCGTATAGAATTGCAATGAGTTCTAGGGATTCCAAATGATAAATTCTCTTCCTAGATGTAGACCTAACCCTTTTGTCCATGTGGAAGGTCCGTAGCCATAGTTAAGCCCTAGGTGCTAAAATTACTTCAACACTTCCTTTCGTTGCAACCGCAACTAAGCCCCAGCGAAAGGTCATCTTTTAGCCCATTCACTCTACAATGACCACAAAGAACTTGAGGAAATGGAGGTAGAATAAATCACACCGGAGAGGAATGGGGACACTCTGCTACCTCTCGTCTCACCCTCTCAACCCTCTCCAATCTAGCTTTGTCTAACTCTTGTGGTGTGTCACTCACTCACTAGGGTTACCAACAAGAACTTTCAACCCTAGTGTCACTCTAAGGGAGCATTCATACAATCAAGCATTCAAGATTGGAACTCAAACAAAAAATCAATTAATTGAAAGCATAATAAAGAGGTTCAATGAAACGAATACATCCTAGGGTTCACAAATACCCAAGTACCCATTAGGGGATTTAGTTCTCAATAGAGCTAATTACAATCAATGAAATCAAATGTAAAAGCAAAGAATCCATAGAAAAACATCCTCGATAGTTGTGGCGATGGTCTTGTGGAGAGTCTTCTACTCGTCCAAGGGTCCCTTTGTCCGGCATAGGATACACCTCGCCACATCAGTGCAGACGAAAGCTCTCCCACTAACCTTCTTCCAAACGAAGTGAGATGTCAGAGCCATAGAACCTCTCCAAATCCCTAGCCAATACATTTCAAAACCCTAGCCGCAACCCTTTCTCAAGTTTGGGAAAAGATGGAGAAAAGAATCCTGAAATCGCAACTGAAATCAGCTTTTAAAAGGCTAGAATCGGGAATCCAAACGCCCCTGTGTGTGCCCGTGTGGATTTTTCACACGGGCTTGTGGAATTAGTGCACACCTGTGTGGATTCTCTGTTTTCATCCTTCTTCGGCCGGCTGTGAATAGTTCCTGCTACATTGTTTTGCTACAGTACCCAACTACAGTACCTGGCCGAAACACTCCTGAATCCATGCTTTCATTGAGGTAACATAAACGGGCACACGATTATGTCATAGATCGCTTTGCTTCTTCAACAATGGATATGTTGGTGGAGATCTTGTTATATATGCACAAGCCGGAATGCTTGAATGTGACTGCCCTTGTACCCCTCCAAATCATTGTGCTAACTTGAATACGAGGAGGTTGGCGCACATTCCCGCAATTCGAACCCGACTTATGTCTTCGCGTTTGAACCTTCTTAAGATTTCCTCCAATTGGTGCATTTACAATCCACATTAGCTTCTTTCTCTAATATTCGGCCTCACAACCCTATATGCGTAAAAGTAACATAAATACACACATATTAGCATTAAAACCCTATAAAAGTTATGCTCATCATAAGGAAAGAACACATTGCATTCTTATCACACAAGCACTTATCACTTACAAAACAACTTTACCAGAGAAAACACTGAAAATAAGCTCAAACGGCCAACATTCTCCGCCAAAACACAATAAAGCACAAGATGACACCAAAATCCACAAGAAAAACACAACAAAAGCATCTAGAAATCAAGATACTGACACTCAAAGTCTTATTCAAGCAAATACTAAACTAACAACTAAGAAAACAATAAATGCTTGGGTTGCCTCCCATGAAGAGCTTGTTTAACGTCACTAAGCTTGGCGTACCTTGTCTTACCTCACAGGGGCTCATAGATGAAGGTTTTTCTCTTGCCCTTGACTTGAAAGCACGATGAGCAAAGTCTCTTGAGGGTAGAGGGGAAGTTATTGGGCTTGGTACCACTTAACAAGGGTTCATCCACCTTGTTTGGTTCTTGCACATCTCCAACACCCTTGGAGCATTTCTTGTGGCGTCTCCTCGCATTCTTCATCTTTTGGAGCACTTTCTTCATAATCCCCAGATTAGATGGTACTTCTTCCTTTTGACCAAGCATTAGCACTTCTTCATTCTCCACCTCTTGGTCTAACAAACCCTCGTATGGGTCCGGATTGAACATTTCCTGTATATATTCATCAATTATCTCATTAGTAGTGTCAAGAAAGTAAAGAGAATAATCAAAGTCAAGAGAATGTATCATGGCTTCGGCAAGGTGGCATGTGAGCTTATCATCTCCAACCCTCAATGTCAACTCCCAACCATCCATGTCGATCAATGCCTTGGAAGTGTGCAAGAATGGCCTCCCAAGTATCAAAGGAACATCTGTATCCTTATAGACATCTAACATTATGAAATCTAAAGGAAATATATACTTATCAACTTTGACAAGCACATCTTCAATGATGGCCCTCGGATGTCTCACTGTTCGGTCCGCCAATTATAATGCCATCCGAGTGGGCCTAGGCTTTCCCAAGCCTTGCTTCTGGAAGAAGGAATATGACATGACATTGATACTGGCCCTTGAGTCCGCCAATGCCATTTCTTCACCCAAGTTGCCAATGTTGCAAGGAATGATGAAACTTCCTAGGTCTTTCTTCTTGTTCGGCATATTCTTTTGCAAGACTGCCGAGCAAGATGCATCTAGAATCATGGAGGCACTCTCCTCTAATTTCCTTTTGTTGGTCAACAAATCTTTCAAGAATTTTGCATACCTCAGCATTTAGGATAATGCCTCAACAAAAGGAATGTTTATATTTAGTTGCCTAAACAAGCCCAAAAACTTCTTCTACTGCTTATCCACTTGGTCGATCTTCAATCTAGAGGGATAAGGGTTTCTTAGCTTGTAAGGTGGGTGTGCCACCTCCTTCTCCTTCGTTGCTCCCTTATCAACCTCTACGACCTTCGGTGTTTCAACATTGGTCTTCTCACTTGAAAGCTTACCTTCAACCTCATGACCACTTCTCAAAGTGATCGCCTTCACATGCTCTCGTGGATTGGTCTCGGTATTACTCTGCAAGCTTCCTTGTGGTCTCTCCGATAGAGACTTCGCAATTTGTCCCACTTGATTTTCTAGGTTATGCAATGAAACGGTATGGTTGCGAAGTGTAGCCTCGACAGATTGGAACCGTGTATCCGATGATTGCACAAATCTAGCCAAGGCTTTCTCTAAGTCGGTCATTCAGGTTTCCAAGCCAGACACTCTATTTTCCATGTTTGGGGCTTGTTGATGGCCTTTGGTTGTCCTTAGTTGCTCCACGAAAAGTTGGGATGATTCTTCTAACCTTGATTGTAGGTGTTGCTATATGGATTACCTTGGTTCCTCATTGCATTACCCACAAAGTTAACTTTCTTCACCGAAAATACATCACCAATAGAGATCTGGCAATCAGAGGGAGCATGTCCAATGCCACACCCGGTGCAAGTAGTCATGGCCGCCACTCTATTCAAAGTTAGAAGGTCTAACTTCTTACTTAATGATTCCACTTTGGCTGCCAAAGAAGTGACTACATCTATTTCATGGAGCCCGACCATCTTTTTCCTTTCCTGTATATTCTGCTATTAATTGTTCATTGCCATATCTTCTACAAACTATCGGGCTTCTTCCTGGGTTTTACTCCCCATTGTACCTTCCACGGCGGCATCTAACAATTGCCTTGTACTCAGATTCAATTGCATTGTACTCAGATTCAACCCATTATAGAAAGTCTGAATAATCATCCATTCGGAAAATCCATGTTGTGGGCATCTCCACAAAAGATCCTTGAAGTGCTCCCATGTCTCAAACAATGATTCCAATTCCATCTGGTACAAATGACGATATCCCATTGTGAAACTTGGCCTACTTTCCTGGAGGTAAGTATCTAGCAAGAAAAGCTTCGACCATCTCATTCCAAGTCGTGATGGATGCTTTTGGCAAGGAATAAAGCCAGTGCTTGGCTCTTCCTTGAAGAGAAAATGGGAAAGCTCTCAATCTAATAGCATCATCCGATAAGCGGTTAATCTTCAGCATATCACAAACTTCCAAGAAGTTCTCTATGTGGCTGTTTAGATCCTCATCGGTTAAACCAATGAACTGCGTTGACTACTGAATCATCTGGATGAATGCTGGTTTCAGCTCAAAGTTCAGAGCTGTAATTAGGCATTGCACAATACTAGATTATGTCCCCAGTACTGATGGTCTTGAGTAATCAGATAATGTTCTCTGTTGTTCATTCTGCTCAGCCATGTTGTCATATCGAAGGGTTCCCTAGGGTCATAACCTGGAGCTACAACCAAAAAGAAAAGAAAGATCAGAATAATGATAGAATAGGAAAAATGTGAAATAGAATGAATGAACGAATGGCTAAGATAACAAAGTGCAAAGTATCTCTAAATGCCTACTCCCCAGCAACGGCGCAAAAAACTTAACAACGCCCCTTGCGTATGTCCCACAAGTGCACGGGTTTGTCGACTAATAAAATCCCAAATGAGTGGGTATCGTATCCACAGGGAGTAGGGAGTAAAAATACTTAAATTATTTCTTAACCAAGTGAAGACGAATAATGTTTGTGTTGATGAGAACAATCTCAATATCTCGCACTCAGATAGAATCGCATGGAGTTCTACGGATTCCAAGTGATAAACCCTCTTCCTAGAAATAGACGTAAACCTTTGGTCCAGGTGAGAGGTCCCTAGTCACAACTAAACCCTAGGTGCTAAAATCACTTCAACGCTTCACTCTGTTACCTTTGCAACTAAGCCCCAACGGAAGGTCATCCCTTAGCCCATTCACTCTACTATAAACGCAAAGAACTCAAAGAAATAGAGGTAGGATAAATTACACCGGAGGAGAAAGGTGACGCTCCGCTACTTCTTGACACACCCTCTCAACCCTCTCTAATCTAACTTTGTCTAACTCTCGTGGTGTTTCACTCACTCACAAGGGTTACCAAGGTGAACTCTCAACCCTAGTGTCACTATAAGGGAGGATTCAATCAAACAAGCATTCAAGATTGGAACTCAAATAAAACATCAATCAATGAAAGCATAATAGAAGGTATAATGAAACAAATACATCCTAGGGTTCACAAATCCAAGTACCCACTAGGGGATTTAGCTCTCCATGGAGCTAGTTACAATCAACAATGAAATCGATTGTAAAAACAAGTAATCCATAGAAAACCCCCTCGATAATCATGACGATGGTCTTGTGGAGAAGCCTCGTCTCCTCCAAAGGTCCACTTGTCCAGCCTAGCATATACCTCGCCGGATTGGTACCAACGAAAGTTCTCCCAATAACCTTCTTCTAAGTGGAGCGCGATGTCGAAGCTGAAAAACCTCTCCAAAAACCCTGCCAATACCTCTGAAAACCCTATCCGCAGCCCCCTCTCATGTTTAGGAAAGAATGGAGAAAAGAATGCTGAAATCGGGGCTGAATCACCGCTTAAATAGGGCTGGAATTGGGCATCCACACGCCCCTGTGGATTTGCCACACGGGCCTGTGAAATTTCCACACGAGCGTGGATAATTTCCATATGCCAGTATGGATTCTTTAGAATTCTCTTTTCAGCCGGCTTTGAATAGTACTTGCTACAATACCGGCCCGAAACACTCCCGAATTCATGTTTTCATCGAGGTAACATCAACGGGCACACTTTCACCTCGTAGATCGCTTTGCTTTTTTCAATAACCGGCCTCATTAGTGTAGATCTTGCTATCAATGCACAAGGCGGGATACTTGAATGTGACTACCTTTATGCCCCCTCCAAACCATTGTACTAGCTTGAATACACGAAGGTTGGCACACATTCTCGCATCTTGAACCCGACTTATGTCTTTGGGTTAGATCCTTCTCAAGATTTCTTACAAATAGTGCGTTCATGATCTACATTGGCTTCTTTTTTAACATTCAGCTTCACAACCCTATATGCATGAAAGTCACACAAATGCATAAGTATTAGTGCTAAAACTTGATAAAAGTAATGCTAATCATATGAAAAGAACACTCCGCATTCTTATCACACAAGCACTTATCAGCCATGCACACGGTTGTGTCCTGACTGTCTCAATCTTGAAAGTGTCTTTTTACACAGAATTCTTGCTGGATCAACATTAGGCTAAGAACTCCGGAGGGTATGACACAAGCGTGTCCAGCCCGTGTCAAGCTTGAGTATTGAACTCCTTTTGAATATCTTCTTGTTTTCTTCCCGAATTCACTCCAAAATGTATTAAGCCCGTAATTTCTGCACATATAACAAAAATACCCATAATTGCACTGCTCATGTATAAAAGTATACTTGAGAACAAGCAAAATGATGAATTAAGGATATGAAAACATGTATACAAAGTGCACTCTTCAAATACCCCCACACTTGAATGCACAAAGGAGGTGAGTGCAATGTTTCCGATCTTAGTGTAATGGTGATGAAAGTTTTAAACAGAGGGCAATCACAGGTGTTAGTAAAGACATGAATGCACCAGAATGACTATACTCCCACATCCCGAAACCTAGCACGTGTGTCTTTAAAAACCTACTCATGTTACCCATCATCAACAAAATTTACAAAAGATACTAAATTCTATTGGTAGTAACTTCATACACCTTAGAGGTAGCCTTTTTCCCTGCTAGATCATCAAATGTACATTTGTGATGGCAAAAATTTGATTACTCAAGAGTTGCTGTCACTCATCTAAAGTGATGGCTCTTTCTACCATCATTTTCACACAAGTAAGCTTTACAAGATCTTTGGTAGGGCATTACAAACACGGAATCCAACTATCCAAATTTTTTTTTAAACACCAAACATGTTGAACCACAAGTAGGGTAAGGTGACAAGAGTTTTAGGTTAAGTAAAAGTAAGTCATAATTGCACTACAATGGTTACTAACACACACTTGTCCCCTTAAGTTTAAACATCACTCGCTAACTAATCAAAGATCATCATGTGCAAGGTACTCATCACCCACACAATCATGCAACCTCCCCCACACTTGAAAATTACATTGCCCTCAATGTAAATAAGCCATGCAATGAAATGAGGAATAATGCAAGGAGAAGGATGAAGCTACTGCCCTGAATTTAGAATTGTATTGTGTCACTGTCATAAGTATTCCCCCAAAACAAACACTGAGAGTGATGGTGCTACTCTGACATGTTGCTAACTCCAAGTAACCACAAATTCCTTGAGATACAAATTGGGACACAAAGGAAGCAAACATCAGTAATATAATAGATAAGCAAACACTGGAAAATTAAACAAACTAAAATGCTAGTGGAGGTATCATCCGAAGTCTGAAATGCAAATTTAGAATCCCCTTGCAGACTATAGTACAAAGCAAACTATGAAAAGATAAAATACATAGCAAATGCAAAAAGAGAAGAAAATCGCTAAATTAGGAGGTCTCATCTGAAGTCTAGTCATCAGGTGGTGGAGCGAGAGACGAGTAACAGTGGTTCGTGATGCGCTGCAGGCTCCTTCATAGCCATGAAAGATGCGAAGAACCAGCCATGGTAGAAGAAGTGGTGGCCGAGGTAGGAGCGGATGAGACAGGACTAGCTTCCGAGGGAAGAACAACATCATTGGAAGGCGAGGGCGAATGGAATCCCATATACTGCAGGCTATAGAGAGATATGGGTTTGTGGCCCATGACAGTTGGCATGTGATCTACGTTGCCTAAAAGTCCCATCCCTCGAAGAAGTCAGGTGATGCATGGTCCCGAAAAAATTGTGTCCCTTGGTATCAGAAGCCTGATGTTGGAAAAAATAGGCAACTACAAAACCGAAGTGATAGGGGGCCGATCGACCGTGCTCAGTAGGTATTTAAACTCGGAAGAGGAAATATATTTTACACCATGAATTCGCCCCATAATGGAGTCACTGAGCAAGGTGTGAACAATCCGTAGCATAGGCGACTTAAGCATGGTAGCGTCAGTGAGGCTTGGTCAAAACAGGATCCTAAAATCGCTCAATCATTTACAGCGAGTGCTGAGACCCTCACCCAAAGGTGGTGAACAAATAAGGTGACAATATTCTTCAGTCATAGTTTACTCAGGTGTGTACAAGCCTATGAGCAACACCAAGTCTGTACAACTAAAGTGATATTCACATCCACAAAGTTGAAATTGAATGGTCAAAGGGTCATCCCAAACATTGTACCCAATGCGACATTTAAAAGAAGTGAGGAACTCAAGCGTGAGATTAGGAAAGGAGGGCTCCTCAATGGTCAATAGTTTGTGCGAAGAGCTGACGTTCAATAACTGCTCGACCTCAACCTTGAGTCCTATAGTCTGTAGTGCATCCCAATTAAGGGAACATAGTGTATTGAATGTGTGAGTGAATAGCCGAGTGTAACATTCTTGGTGGAGTAGTGAAACAAATATGGGTCGGCAAACAATGTCATTGGACAGATTGGCAATGGGTGCCCTATATGACAAACTGATAAAGGTGCCTTTCTACTTACTCGGCATTGTCTGCACAAATTTAGTAAAACAAGTCCGACCATCAAAGGGAAAAAAGAAGGTTAGACACGATCGTGTCAACAATTATTAGAGATCCCACAAAATCCAAATCTCAGGGATTCACGGTGAAACACTAGACCGAAGAGATGCCCGGGCTCATAACTAATAAATCAAACCCTAGCGGTTGAGCAACCCGGTCATCAGCAAGAACTAGAGAAGAAGCAATACCAATGTCAAAGACAAATTCATAAGAATGCAGGGGAATGTGGACTGGGGAAAAATGTGAGCGAGCGAACGAAGCCCATGAAGACGTCTCATCCTCATCAACTCTTTACCCTTGATGAAGAGAAAAAAAAACTCGAACGATGTGTGGAATGGATAAGAATGCACACGACGTTTGAGGTGACAGGCGAGAAAACGAGATTGGAGATTTGACCGGTTGACACATCCTACCGCAAGTGCATGGGTTGTTGAAGTAATAAAATACCCTAGTGAGTGGTTAGTCCTATCCACAAGGAATAGTAATCAAAAACATAAGAATTGCTATTTAACTATGGTAAAGATGAGTTAAAGTGGTGTGACCAATATCTATGCAAATAGAAATAAAAAGAACAAGAAGGAGACACAATAAAATGATAGGAGAGACAATCAATAGAAAGTGGGGCAAACGGACATTGCTCACCCTAGGACTATTGCTTCAAGTCCAATACCGATCATTATATCTTCTAACTGATAATTAATGAGTCATGAAAATCCTTAAACACACGGTCTCAAGCCTAAGGTCAATAGTGACTAACCCAACACTATACCCCGATAAAAAGGAATGCTCTCAATGCCTCACACTGTGCAAGGTTACATAAAACTCTAGGGACTTCAAGTGATAAACCCTATTCCCTAATCTAGAACTAACCCTTTGGTCCAGGCGAAAGATCCCTAGTCACAATTAAGCCCCAGCACTAAGGATTACTTCAATGCTTTACTTTGTTACTTGCGTAACTACGCCCCAGCGTAGTTCCTCTCTTAGCACTTCACTCTATTGTTACCACAAAGAAATCTTGGAACACGAAGGTAGGATAAATCACACCGAAAGGAAAAGGAGACGTTCCGCTACCTCTCGACTCAGTCTCTCAACCCTCTACAATTGACCTTTGTCTAACCCTTATGGTGTGTCACTCATCCACAAGGATTACCAAGATGGATTCTCAACCCTAGTATCACTCCAATGGAAAATCACTTCAACAAGCATACAAGATTGGAACTTAATTAGAACATCAATTAAATAAAACATAATGAAATGTTAATGAAACAATATCATCCTAGGGTTTACAAGTCCAAGCACCCAGTAGGGGTTTATCTCTCCATGGATCAAGATAAATCAATAATGAAATTGAAAGTAAAAACATGCAATCCATAAGTAAAACCCCTTTGTAGTCCTATCAATGGTCTTGCGGAGTAGCCACATCTTCTCCAAAGGTTCCCTCATCAACCCTAGGCCATACCTCGCCGAATTAATGCCGATGAAAGCTCCCCCAATAACTATCTTTCGAAGGAACACGGTGTTGAAGGCTGTAGAGCCACTCCAAAAACCTTGCCAAAGCCTCTCCAAACCCTAGCCGTGAGAGCCTCCAAAGTTGGGGAAAAGATGGGAAAAAGATTTGAAAAAGATTACAAGTCACGGCTTGAATAGGGCTGGAATCGGGCATCCTCACGGGCGTGTGGAATTTCCACACTGACAACGTCCCCTTGCATATATCCCGCAAATGCACGGGTTTGTCGAAGTAATAATCCCGGGTGAGTGGGTATCGAATCCACAGGGAGTAGGGAATAAAAACACTTAATTCACTTCTTAGCTATGTGAAAGATCAGTAGTGATAATTGTGACAATGATTCAATTCTCAAAAGTAAAAGCAACAAGTAAGAGAGCATGAGTAAAGGAGGAGGTAAGGCAATCGATAAAGATGGGGTACTTGGATAATGCTCCACCTAGGATAATTGTTTCAAGTGCAAGAACCCTCTATTATGCTTCTTAATCAATGCAATGGTGAGTCATGGAAATCCTTAATTACATAGTCCCAAATCTAAGGTCAACTATGCCTAACTCTATACATGTCCCGGAGGAGAAAGCGAACAATCTCAACACCTCGCACTCGCATAGAGTTGCAATGAGCTCTAGGGATTCCAAGTGATAAATCTCTTCCTAATTATAGACCAAACCCTTTGGTCTAGGTGGAAGGTCCCTAACCACGATTAAGCCCTAGATACTAAGATCACCTCAACGCTTCACTCCGTTGCAAGCGCAACTAAGCCCCAGCGGAAGTTCATCCCTTAGACCATTCACTCTATTATGGCAGCAAAGAACTCGAGGAATGGAGGTGGAATCTATCACGTCAGAGGGGAAATGGGACATTTTTGTACCTCTCGACTCACCCTCTCAACCCTCTCCAACCTAGCTTTGTCTAACACTCGTGGTGTGTCACTCACTCACAAGGTTACCAACGAGAACTCTCAACCCTAGTGTCACTTTAGGGGAAATGTTCATACAATCAAGAATTCAAGGTTGGAACTCACAATAAACATCAATTTATTGAAAGCATAATAAAGAGATTCAATGAAACAAATACATCCTAGGGTTCACAAATACCCAAGTACCCACTAGGGGTTTAGCTCTCCATGGAGCTAAGTACAATCAAAGAAATAGAATGTAAAAGCAATGAATCCATAGAAAACCCCCTTGATGGTCGTGTCGATGGTCTTATGGAGAGTCCTCTACTCGTCGCAAGGGATCCTTTGTCCGGCCTAGGATACACCTCGCCGGATCGGTGCCGACGAAAGCTCTCCCAATAACCTTCTTCCAAACGACACACGATGTCGGAGCCATAGAACCTCTCCAAAACCCTAGCCAATACCCCTCAAAACCCTAGCCGAAGCCATCTCGCAAGTTGGGGAAAAGATGGACAAAAGAATACTAAAATCGGGGCTGAATCGGCTTTAAATAGGGCTGGAATCGGCCGACCACACGGGCGTGGATACTTCACACGCCCTTGTGGAATTTTCACACGGGCGTGGATAATTTCCACACGCCCGTGTGGATTCTCTGAACTCTTGTTTTCTCGGCCGACTGTGAACAGTGCTGCTACAGTACTTTGCTACATTGCCCAGCTCCAGTACCCAGCCTGAATAGCTTTCCGAATCCATACTTTCATCGGGGTAATACAAACGAGCAGATGTTCACGTCGTGGATCACTTGCTTCTTCAATGATAGGCAAGTTGGTGGACCTCCAAATGGATGTGCCAACTAGAATACGAGGAGGTTGGCACACACTCTAGCATCTCACACCCCACCTATGTCTTCGCATTTGAACCTTAGCAAGATTTCCTCCAAAATGAATGTATTGTTCTCCACATTGGCTTCCTTCCTTCATACTCGGCCTCACAACCCTGCCTGCACGAAAGTAACATAAAAACACACATATTAGTGTAAAAACCCAAGAAAAGTAATGCTCAACATAAGGAATGAATGCTTCGCATTCATATCGCACAAGCACTTATCACACACACCCCTGTGAATCTCCAGGAATCAAATTTTTAGCGCGCTGTCAACAATAACTGCTTTAGTGATTTTGCTATAGTACTTCTCCAAAATGCTCCTGAATCCACATTTTTCATCGAGGCTACATGAATGGGCACACATCCATGCGGTAAATCGCATTGTGTCTTCAATAAAATCACATTTGACGAAAATCTTGCTAGTGTTACACAAGTCGAAACACATGAGTGTGACTACCTTTGTGCCCCTCCAATTTGCATGTTCACTCGAATACAATGGAGGTTGGCACACAATCACATGTCTTTGAGCACAACTTGTGTCTTCATGTTTGTCCACTCCATAATTTCATCAACAAATTGCATTCATGATCTAATTTTGGTTTCTTTCTTTCATACTTGTCTCCATAATCCTAGATGCACAAAAGAACACAAATACACATGTATAAGTGATAAAATCTGAGAAAAGTAATGCTCAATGTAAGAAAAGAATACTTTGTATTTGACAACACCCCTTGTGTGTAACCTGCAAGTGCACGGATTTGTCGAAGTAATAAATCCTAGGTGATTGGGTATCGTATCCATAGGGAATAGTGAATAGAAACATGATGATTGCTATTTAACTAGGATGAGAATGAATCAATGATGTTGTGAATAATATTAATATGAAAAGACTAAAAGAAATAAGAAAGACAGGCACGATAAAATCAGAGGAAAGGAAATTGATAGAAGTGGGGTACTCAGACAATGCTCCCCCTAGGACTAATGTTTCAAGTGCAAGACCAACTATTATGTCTCCTATTTGATGCTTAATAAGTCATGGACATCCTTGAATACACGGTCCGAAACCTAAGGTCAACCGTGACTAACTCTATACTATGCCCCGACGGAAAAATCAAACAGTCTCAACGCCTCACACTGTGTAAAGTTGCAAAGTACCCACTAGGGGGTTTAGCTCTCCATGGAGCAAGATACAATCAATAATAAAATCAAAAGTAAAAACATATAATACATAGAAAACCCCCTTGGTATTCATGTCGATGGTCTTGTGGAGTGACTGTGTCTTCTCCAAAGGTTCACTTGTTAAGCCTAGGACACACCTCGCCGGATCTGTGCCGACTAAAGCTCCCCCAATAACTATCTCAAAAGAGAATCACGGTGTTGAAGTTGTAGAACCACTCTAAAAGCCTTACCAAAGCCCCTCTAATTCATAGCCGCCCGCCTCTCGGACGATGGAGAAAAGGTGAGAAAAAGGATGCTGAAATCGGGCTCAAAAATGGCTTTAAATAGGCTGGAATCAAGCATCCACACGAGCATGTTGATGTTCCACACGCCCCTATAGAATTTCCACACGGGTGTGTGGAATTTTCACACGCCCCTGTGGATTCTCTGGAATTTTGATTTTCGGCCGGTTGTGGACAGTAACCATTAAAGTAAATTGCAACAGTGATTTACTACAGTGCCTGCTACAGTACCCACGCCAAAAAACACTCCCGAATCCACTTTTCATTAAGGTAACATAAATAGGCACACATTTATGCTGTAGATCGCGTCGCCTCTTCAATAATCTGGTTGATTGGTGCAAATCTTGCTATCATTGCATAAGTTGGGATATGCAAATGTGACTGCCTTCGTGCCCCTCCAACTCATTGCATTTGTTGCTTCCAAGATTCCACCAAATAGTGCGTTCATGATCTACTTTTGGCTTCTTTTCTTAATACTTAGCGTCACAACCCTACATGCGCAAAAGAACACAAATACACATATATTAGTGTTTAAACCTGATAAAAGTCATGCTCATCGTAAGGAAAAAATACTTCACATTCTTAACACACAAGCACTTATAAATATTACTAATACACAAGCGCTTATCAACCTTCTATACACTTAAGCTTTTGCTTGTCCTCAAGAAAAAATAAAACATTGAAGCATAGAAGAAGAAAATATTAAAAGTGCTTGGCCTTAGGTTTACCAAAAGCATTCAAGGGAATCATTCTGCAAGTAAGGAAAAATTTCAACACCGAATATGAAAAGTAATGCTCTAGCTAAAAACTTGAATAAAAAAGGACAACAACCCGATATTGTGTAAGTGTGTGTAAACTCACCCAAGTCAACCCAACGTATACTCCTCAAAGTTCTAAGTACAAGAGACTTATTTATGTACAAAAGGAAGAAAAGAGACGGTAGTAGCCTCACACTTCCTTTAAGGTAGCACTTTCTTAAGCGGACGCTAAGGTGCCTTTCACACTATCGAGGTTGTAGCTCTTTCTACAGGGGTAGTAGCTTTCACTCATCCCATGAGAAAGTTCTTTCTCTCATTAGGGCATAACTAGTATCCGTGACAATGCCCCTTGCATATGTCCCGCAAGTGCACGGGTTTGTCGAAGTAATAAAATCCCTGATGAGTGGGGTATCATATCTACAGGGAGTAGGGAATAAAATCACTTATATTGTTTCTTAACTAAGTGAAAGATAAATAGTGATATGTGTGATAATATGTAAAATAACACAAAAGTAAAAGAACAAGAAAGAGAGCACAAGCAAAGTAGAAGGTAAGGAAATCGATATAAATAAGGTACCCGGGTATTGTTCCTCCTCGAACAATCGTTTCAAGTGTAAGAACCCTCTATTATACTTTCTAACTGTTGCAATAATGAGTCGTGGAGATCCTTAAATACATGTTCCCAAATCTAAGGTCAACCATGCCTAATTCTATACATGTCCCGGAGGATAAATTGAATAATCTCTCAACCTCACACTCGTATAGAATTGCAATGACTTTTAGGGATTCCAAATGATAAATCCTCTTCCAAGATGTAGAGCTAACCCTTTGGTCTAGGTGTTAGGTCCCTAGCCATGGTTAGGCCCTAGGAACTAAAATCACTTCAACGCTTCACTCCGTTGTACCCGCAACTAAGCCCAAGCGGAAGGTCATCCTTTAGCCCATTCACTCTACTTTGACCCCAAAGCACATGAGGAAATGGAGTTAGAATAAATCACACCGGAAGGGAAAGGAGACGCTCCGCTACCTCTTGACTCACCCTCTCAACCCTCTCCAATCTAGGTTTGTCTAACTCTAATGGTGTGTCACTCACTCACAAGGGTTACCAACAAGAACTCTCAACCCTAGTGTCACTCTAAGGGAACATTCATACAATCAAGCATTCAAGATTGGAACTCAAATAAAACATCAATTAATTGAAAGCATAATAAAAAGGTTCAATGAAACGAATACACCCTAGGGTTCACAAATACCCAAGTACACACTAGGCGGTTTAGCTCTCCATGGAGCTAATTACAATCAATGAAATCAAATGTAAAAGAAAAGAATCCATAGAAAAACATCCTCGATAGTTGTGGCAATGGTCTTGTGGAGAGTTCTCTACTCGTCCAAGGATCCCTTTGTCCGGCCTAGGATACACCTCGCCGGATCGATGCCGACGAAAGCTCTCCCACTAACTGTCTTCCAACAAGAGCACGATGTCGGAGCCATGGAACCTTTCCAAATCTCTAGCTAATACCTCTCAAAACCTTAGCCACCGCCCTCTCTCAAGTTGGGAAAAAGATGTACACAAGAATTCTGAAATCGGGGTTGAAATCGGCTTTTAAAGGGGTAGAATCGGGAATCCATAGGGGTGTCAAACGGGCCGTGCCGGCCCGGGCCCGGCACGAGTTGGGCCGTGCTTGGCCCAAGCACGGTGCTGCATGACGTTGCTCGGGCGAGCACGGCCCAAACCCCCGGCCGTCTTTGGGCGGGGGTTTGCGGCCCGCTGGGCAGCACGGCCCGCGGCCCGATTCGGGCCAACATGGCCCGGCACGCTAAATGTAAGTTTTTTAAAAAAAAATTTTCTTTGGTATATTTTTTGTTTTTTAGTCAATAAGGCTTTTTAGTTCTATATTTTTTTGAATTTTTAGGATATTTTTTTATATTTTTTTAGCAATTTTTAGGGTATTTTTTTATATTTTTTTGGGGTTTAAAATAAAAAATATAAATATAATATAACTGGGCCGGGCCACGTGCTGGGCCGACCTTGGTGGTTGGCGGGCCGTGCCGGCCCGGCACGATTTCTAGAAGGGCCGTGCCGGCCCGAGCACACATAGTGCATGGGCCGTTGTGGGCCCGGGCCGTGCCGGGCCGGGCCGGCCCGTTTGACACCCCTAGGAATCCACATGCCCCTGTTGGTGCTCGTGTGGATTTTTCAGATGGGAGTGTGGAATTAGCGCACTCCCGTGTGGATTCTCTGTTTTCATCATTCTTTAGCCGGCTATGAACAGTACCCGCTACAGTGTTTGCAACAGTGTCCTGCTAGAGTACCGACTCGAAACACTCCCGAATCCATGCTTTCATCGAGATAACGTAAACGGGCACACGATTATGTCATAGATCTCTTTGCTTCTTTAATAATGGATATGTTGGTGGAGATCTTGTTATACATGCACAAGACGGAATGCTTGAATGTGACTGCCCTTGTGCCCCTCCAAATTGTTGTGCTAACTTGAATACGAGGAGATTGGCGCACATTCCCGCAATTCGAACCTGCCTTATGTCTTCGCATTTGAACCTTCTCAAGATTTCCTCCAGTTTGTGCATTTACGATCCACATTGGCTTCTTTTTCTAATATTCGGGCTCACAACCCTATCTGAATAAAAGTAACATAAATACACACATATTAGCATTAAAACCCGATCAAAGTAGTGCTTATCATAAGGAAAGAACACTTCACATTCTTATCGCACAAGCACTTATCAAACTCCCCCACACTTAAGATTTTGCTTGTCCTCAAGCAAAAATTAAAACATTATGTGCATAGATGATGGAAATATTGGAAGTGCTTGGCCTTAGGTTCACCAAACAATACAAAGATAGCATTCTATAAGTAAGGGAAATTTCAAAACTAAATACGAAAAATCAATGCTCTGGCTAAAAACTTGAATCAAAAAGGACAACAAACCCGAAATTGTGTAAGTGTGTGAATTCACTCAAAACAACCAAAAGTATACTCCTCAAAGTTCTAAGTACAATGGACTTATTTATGTACAAAAAGTAACAAAATTTCAAAGATGGTAGTAGCTTCACACATCCCCTAAGGTAGCCCTTTCCAAAGCGGCCATAAGGTGGCTTTCACACTTTCGAGGTGGTAGCTCTTTCTACCGGAGTGGTTGCTTTCACTCATCCTATAAGATAACTCTTTCTCTCATTAAGGCATAACTAGTATCCGAGTTATAAAAGTAGCTGCATACTTCATAGGTGGTAGCTCTTTCCACCCAACAAGCACAAATAAACAATAAAACTATTTTGTTCTTTTTTTTCATTTCACCAAATTTTTTTCACAAATAACAAAAGAAACAATAATAACTAGTCCCTTTAACATCGAACATGAGTTTCCAAAAAGATTTAAAGAGTGAGTAGTGCAACAAGTGTCAATCGGGCAAAAATTCTTACAAATTCAAGCAAAAACTAGAGCATGAAGACAATCAATGTTAAAAATTCTCCTAAACTCAAGAATACAATTATTACAACTAAGGTGAACTGCCATTTGCTATGTGAGTATGTATATCAATCAAAATTAATATAAAAGAGATGTGTGCACTATGAAACTCCACCCCCCCCACCACACACTTAAGTTGTACATTGTCCCCAATGTACACATGCAAGCTGACTCATAATGTATATCAATCAAGAAAAAATGTGGGAGAAGCAATCAAAACAATACTCCCCTGACTCCTATTATTGCATTTGATGAAGCTAAATCCTTGGGAGTGATGTTCCAATTGTTTGTGAAGCACACACGGCCAAGTGCCGAAGCACCATTGGTTGTGCCCATGACAAGTTCTTAATTCCCATGTTGACAAGACCATCTGCACGCATACACGAGGGGGTTCAGTGAAGCTCAATAAAACAAAAACAACAACTCGAGTATATAAAAGATAAAGCAATGAATACAACTCGAGACAACAAAATGAAAATAAACTCAAAAGGAAAGTCCTTTCTGAGTATACAAATCCAAAATGACGAAAACAAAGTCAAGTGTCAGTGCCGCGCTCTGGCTCCTCTACTGCTGCGCGTGCTAGATCGAAGGATGCTGGTGGAGGTGGTGATGGTGATATCGGAGGGTTCTGAGAAGTCCTCGGCCACAAGACAAATGACGAGGTGACATCTCGCTCTAAAATCTGCTGTAATGTGTCGAAATGTGCCATGAACTTTGTATAATGTGCGGCCCGCATAGCCTGAATCTCAGCAATCTTTGCTCGGACCTCAGTGATCTCTATTCGTATCATCCCAACAGCACTCTCAAGCCTCTCAAAGCTATCATGGGCTCGATATGGTGAAAAATGCATACTCGGGGTGGGTCCTCTGCCATTGGAGGTGGCTCAGTCTCTATCGGTGCTGGTTATGGCTTGGGAGCAGGCTGAGAAGCCTCGGCATCATCACCCTCATCCTCAGCTATCTCTATAGTTGATAGAACCAAAGCATAAATTCCCGTCCGAACCCTGTGGACCATACCCATTAATCTCATCGTCTCCAGGCTTAGGGGCACAAGTGTACTCATCTTCTCGGCCCCGCGAATCACGTCCAAGAGACCCATGCCCAAAACTAGTTTCATAATGTAGGGGCCCAAGAAGATCACTCCCAATCTGGCATACTGGCCCTGATGTCGAATGTATTCTACGATGATGTGCCCTAGATGAATCGGTATGCGCTGCACCATCGAATACAAGTACAGAAGCTCCTGCCAGCTCTGAACGCCAGTGCTATCACCACGACCATTCACTGACCTGCTCAGAATAGCATGTAAATATTGGTACACAGGTCGGGAAAGCTCATACCAGCCGTAACCACAAAACGCTTGGTAAGCTCTCTGTGGGGTCAACGCTCCAGGGTAATCTATCGGTAACTGGGAATACTGCTTAGTGTCTGTAAATACCTCCTCATACAAGCCTAGCCGAATTGAAAACTGAGTGATGCTCATGCTATAGTAATGACCAAATGCTCTGAACTGAACGGTGTCAAGGCTGTCGAATCTCACATAAGATCTACCGAACTCAAATGACGATAAGACCTCAAGTGTAAGGTAATGAATGGCTGGCTCCCTAGCCGACAATCACTGCCTCCATCCACCCACCGAAATGAGATCGTCGACCTCACCTGTGAACTCATCTCCCTACTATAAATCTCTCAATATGCTCGTGTCCAGGAATCGAGTCTGTCCGAACTGAAGTCTTGACAGACACTCAAAATGAGCCTGATGCTCGGGGATAGTGAATCTCATGCTCTCGGACTCGGGGGATAACTCACGCGGTCATTTCTAGGCTTGCTTCTTTGACCGAGGTGCCATAATCTGTAAAATTTGAAAGAAAATTGATCAACCCAGTTAATTAAGTAATGTTGCAGAAATCCACACTGTCGTGTGGAATTTCCTCACGTCCGTGTGGATCCACGGGGCGTAAAAAACACACGGCCGCGCCTCAAAAATCCAAAATTATACCGTTAACTTCATTCTAAACATGCATAATCATTCTAATTGTAGAAATGAAGCATTATTAACTAGTTTCATCGATTAAAATCAAGAATTGGCGAAGAAAACAAAATATAGGGCTTACCGACGAGTTGAGATTGAAAACCTTGAGTCGGTCGGAAAACCAAGTAAAAATCCTTCCAAATCGGCAATGCGAGGTCGGGAAATGATGTGAGAGTGCTCTCAGATGAATGGAGAATGTTAGGATGAAGAGGAATGGCAATCCTTTAAAACGTACTCGCGCCTCTTGGCATTCTGTACATCCGCACGAGCGTGCAGAAATTACCCACGCCCATGCGCCTCCACAGGGGAGACCCACAGGGCAGATGCATGCCCATGTGCGCTCTTGGGATAACACTCAATCTCTCTGAATGCATTCACACAGGCGTGCAGAAAATAGCCACGCCCGTGCGCCCGACCTACAGGGGCAGCCGCACGTCCCTGTGGCCTCTCTGTTTAACCGAGAGAATCATCTAAGTTTTTCACACGCCCGTGCGGAAATTCCACACGGGCGTGGCCATTCACATGCCCAACTCATAGGGACGAAGGCACGCCCTGTTTCTTCTCGGGATGCGGAGAGCTCTTCTATAGAGATCCACACGGGTATGCAGAAAATACCCATGCCCATGCATTTGTCACAAATTCACCTACAGGGGCGAGTCAACGCCCCTGTGTGCTCTCGGGATATGTTGCCAAGTCTCTACAGGAAAACGCATGCCCGTGCGGAAATTACCCACGGGCATGCAAAAGTCATGAGGTCACTCACAGGGGCGCATCCACGCCGCTATGTATTCTTTGGATGAGCTCACAGTACAAATCCACGGGTGTGCAGAAATTCCACACGCCCGTGCGTTTTCTTAGGATGCATTAAAACTCTGCAGGCCCTGCAGAAAATTCCTAAACATGTTTACACACTCAGAGCCTGCCCTACTATGCAAACTATACCTGTGAAAAACATTAGAAACTAGCTCAAGCGACCAAAACTTCGCCAAATCCACATGAAAACACACGATGACATTAAAAACCCACAATAAAACAGAGCAAAAGTATCTAAAAATCAAGACACCAATACTCAACACTTTATTCGTGCAAACACTAAACTACTAACTTAGAAAATAGTAAACACTTGGGTTGTCTCCCAAGAAGTGCTTGTTTTACATCACTAAGCTTGACGTACCTTGTCTTACCTCATGGGGGGTTCATAGATGAATTTTACCCTCTTACCCATAGCTTAAAAGCATGATGAACAAAGTCTCTTGAAGGTAGAGGGTGAATTATCGGGCTTGTGACCACCTAGCGATGGTTCATCCAACTAGGTTTCCAACAACTAAAGGATGAATTATCCGGGTTGGAAGAATCATCCCAATTTCTCATGGAATAATCAGGGTCCACAAAAGGTCATTGGGCCACCGGGCTTCCAACAACAACAACAAGCCCCTCAGGTGGAAAACAGAGTCTCAGGTTTGGAAACCCGAATGAATAACTTAGAGAAGCACTTAACTAGATTTGTGCAATCTGCAAATACAAGGTTTGAATCAGTCGAGGCTACACTTCTCAACCACACCGCCTCTTTGCATAACCTTGAAAATCAGGTGGGGTAAATTACGAAGTATCTCTCTGAAAGGCCACATGGAAGCTTGCCGAGCAATACAGAGACCAACCCTAGAGAGCACGTGAAGGTGATCACTTTGAGGAGTGGTCGTGAGGTTGAAGGTAGGCTTGCGAGTGAGAAGCCAAAAGAACACGAACCGGAGGTTATAGAGGTAGAAGAGGGAACAAGCAAAAAGAAAGAGGTGGCACCCCCACCTTTCAGGCCAAGAATCCCTTATCCCTATAGATTGAAAAAAGACCAAGGGGATGAACAGTACAAGAAGTTCCTGAGTTTGTTCAAGCAACTCCACATCAATATTCCTTTTGTTGAGGCATTGGCCCAAATGACTAAGTATGCAAAGTTCTTGAAAGACTTGTTGACTAACAAGAGGAAGTTGGAGGAAAGTGCTTCAGTGATTTTAGATGCTTCATGCTCAGCGGTGTTGCAAAAGAACATGCCGAACAAGAAGAAAGACCCGGGAAGCTTCATCATTCCGTGTAATATTGGCAATCTAGGTGAGGAAATGGCATTGGCGGACTCAGGGGCCAGTATCAACGTTATGCCAGACACCTTTTTTCAAAAGCTAGGCTTGGGCGAGCCTAGGCCCACTCGGATGACTTTGCAACTAGCGGACCGAACAGTGCAACATCCGAGAGGCATCATTGAAGATGTGCTTGTCAAGGTTGACAAGTGCCTTTGATACTTGGGAGACCGTTCTTGCGGACTTCCAAGGCATTAATTGACATGGACGACGGAGAGCTAACTTTGAGGGTTGGAGATGACAAGCTCACATACCGCCTTGCTGAAGCCATCCGGCATTCTATTGATTTTGATGATACTTTATACTTTCTAGACACTATAGATGAGATTGTTGATGAATACATGCAGGAAATGTTCAATTCGGACCCATACGAGGGTTTGTTCGACCAAGAGGAGGATTATAAAGAAGTAATGATGCTTGGTTCGACAGAAAACGTACCATCTACATCGGGGATCTTGAAGAAGGTGCTCCGGAAAATGAAGAGGGCTAGGAGACGACACCGGAAACACTCCAAGGCTGTTGGAGACGTCCGTAAACCGAAGTAGTTTGATGAACCATCGCTAGGTGGTCCGAAGCCCGATAATTCACCCTCTATCCTCAAGACACTTTACACATCATGATTCCAAGTCGTGGATAAGAGGGCAACCTTCATCTTTGAACCCCCGTGAGGTAAGACAAGGTACGTCAAGCTTAGTGACATTAAACAAGCGCTTCTTGGTTGCCAACCCAACTGTTTACTGTTTTCTTATCTTCTAGTTTAGTTTGTTTTCATGAATAATTTGTTAAGTGTTGGTGTCTTGATTTTTAGATGCTTGTGCTGAGATTTTCTTGTGGGCTTTGAATATTCATCGTGTGTTTTCATGTGGAATTGGTGAAGTTATGTCGTTTGAGCTTTATTCCATGTTTTTCGCTGGTAAAACTTGCATACTAGGGCAGACTCTGAGTGTGTAAAGATGTTCAGAAACTTTCTGTAGAGCATGCAGGCTTTTCTAAGGCATCCAGTGAAGACGCACGGGCGTGTGAAATTTTCGTACGCCCGTGGATTTGTATCGCGAGCTCATCCAGAGAAGGCACATGTGCGTGCGGCTGCCCTTGTGTACGACCATGCGAATATTGCACGCCCGTGGGTGATTTCCGCACGGGCGTGTGAATTCTTGCAGAGTTTGGCCGATTATCCCGAGAGCACACAGGGGCGTGAACTCGCCCCTGTGGGTAACCTTGTGACAAGTGCACGGGCGTGGGTAATTTCCGCACGCTCGTGTGAAACTCTGCAGTAGAGCCCTCTTCATCTCGAGAAGGCACAGGGGCGTGTGGGTGCCCCTTGTGAGTTTGGCATGTGAATGTCCACGCCCGTGTGGAATTTTTGCACGGGTGTGTGTAACACTTAGCGATTTTTCTCGGATGTCAAGAGAAGCCACAGTGGCGTGCGGTTGCCCCTCTGGATCGGGTGCACGGGCGTGGGTATTTTCCGCACACCCGTGTGAGAGCATTCAGAGTCAGTGATAGTTTTTCCCGAGAGCACCCAAGGGCGTGCACCTGTCCCTGTGAAGCTCTCCTGTGGGGGCGCACGGGCGTGGCTAATTTGCGCACACCCGTGTGGATGTACAGAACGCCAAGAGGCGCGAGTTCTTATTAAAGAATAGTCGTTTCTCTTCTCCCTCACACCCTCCATTCGTCTGGGAGCACTTTCACATCAACCCCCGACCTCCTAGCGCCAAGTTGGTAGGATTATTGCAAGGTTTTCCGGCCGAATCATAGTTCTTTCATTTTAACTCGTCGGTAAGCCCTATTTATGATTTCCTTCATCAGTTCATGATTTTCAAAGATAAATCTAGTTAATAACGCTTTGTTTCTTCAATTAGAAAAATGATTTATGTTTAGGACGAAGTTAGAAGTATTTTTAAGTTGTATTTTTGGATTCTTGTGGCGTGGCCATGCGGTTTTCATGCGTTGTGGATCCATACGGGTGTGACGAAATTCCACACGACTGTGTGGATTTCTGCAGCGTTAGTTTATCAAATTGTTTGATCGATTTTGTTTCAAATTTTGAAGATTATCGCACCTCCGTCGAAGAAGCAAACTGATAAGAGGCCGCGTGAGTCATCCCATTAGTCATCCCCTGACCTTGAGCGTATGAGTTTCGTGATTCCAAAGCATCAGGTTCGCTATGAGCGCTTGTCGAGACTCCGGTTCGGACAGACTCGATTCCTGGACACGAGTATACTGAGAGATCTAAAGCAAGGAGATGTGTTCACTGATGAGGTTGAGGATCTCGTTTCAGCAGGTGGTTGGCGGCAGTTATTGACGATTAGAAAGCCAGCCATTCGAGAGTTTGCATTGGAGGTGCTATCATGATTTGAGTTTGATAGATCGTACGCGAGCTTCGATAGTTTGGACACCATTCATTTTAGAGCACTTGGACACCACCATAGCTTGAGCATCACTTAGTTTTCAGTTCTGCTTAGCTTGTATGAGGAGGCATTCACAGACACTGAGGAGTACTCTCAGTTACCGACTGATTATCCCAGAGCTTTGACCCCGCAGAGAGCTTACAGGGTGCTATGTGGTCAGGGTCAGTACGAGCCGGGGTTGTCCAAGGCCACGTGCCTTTCCCGACCTGCATACCGATACTTACATGCCATCATGAGCAAATCGATGAATGTCCGTGGTGATAGCACTGCAGTTCTGAGCAGGCAGGAGCTTCTATACTTGTACTCGATGGTACAGCGCGTACCGATTCACTTAGGACACATCATGGCAGAGTACATCAGATATCAGGGGCATTATGCTAGACTAGGAGCGATCTTCTCGGGCCCCTACATTACGAGATTAGTGCTGGGCATGGGTCTCTTGGATTCGATTCGTGGGGCTGAGAAGATGAGTATACCTACCCCCCTAAGTTTAGAGACACTGAGATTGATGGGCATGGTCCATAGAGTTCGGACAGGGGTTTATGCGTTGGTGCTACCAGCTCCAGAGATAGCCGAAGGTGAGGGTGATCATGCCGAGGCTTCCCAACCTGCTCCCCAGCCTCAGTCAGCACCAATGGAGATCGAGGTACCTTCGGTAGCAGAGGACGCTCCCCCCGTATGTATGTTTTCACCATCTCGAGCCCATGATCATTTTGAGAGGCTCGAGAGTGTGGTGGGAGTGATACGAACAGAGGTGGCTGAGGCTCGAGTAGAGATTGCTGAGATTAGAGTTACGCAGGTCACTCAGTACACAGAGTTCATGGCACGTTTCGACGAATTATAGCAGATCTTAGAGCGAGACGTTGCCTCCTCATTTGTCTTGCGACCGAGGACTCCTCAGCCCCCCTTGGCATCTCCTGCACCCCCATCTCCCATACCAGCACCAGTGGATCCACCACCAGCAGTAGCAGAGGAGCAGGCAGAGTGTGACACCGACATTTGACTTTATTTTTCGGCATTTTCTTTATTTTGTATTTTATTTTAGAATTGTTCACTCAAAAAGGATCCTCCTTCTCAGTTTATTTTCATTTTGCATCTTGAGTTATATTTATTGTCTATCTTTTATATATACTCAAGTTATTTTTGTTGTATTGAGCTTCACTGAATCCCCTCGTGTATTCGTGCAGATGGTCTTGTCATCTTGGGAATTGAGACATTGTCATGGGCACGGCCAAGGTGCTTAGGCACTTGGCCGTGTGAGCTTCACAACCCGTCGGAACATTACTCCAAAGGATTTAGCTCCAACAAACACGATACTAGGAGTTAGGGGAGTATTGTTTTGATTGCTTCTCCCGCATATATTCTTCATTGATATACATTATCAGTGAGCTTGCATGTGTACATTGGGGACAATGTACAACTTAAGTGTCGGGGGGAGTTTCATAGTGCACATATCTTTTATATTAGTTTTGATTGTTATACATGCTCACATAGCTAATGGCGGTTCACCTTAGTTGCAATGATCGTATTCTTGAGTTTAGGAGAATTTTTAACATTGAATGTTTTCATGCTCTAGTTCTTGCTTGAATTTCTAGGAATTTTTACCCAATTTACACTCAGTGCACTGCTCACTATTTAAACTCTATTGGAAACTCATGTTCAATGTTAAAGGGACTAGTTATGGTTGTTTCTTGTGTTAAATTCTAAAAAAAAAATGAATGATGAAAAGAAGGAACAAAATAGTTTTCTTGATTGTTTTGGGTTGAAAGAGCTACCACCTATGTAGTATGAAGCTACTCTCATAAGTCGGATACTAGCTATGACCTAATGAGAGAAAGAGCTATCTCATAGGATGAGTGAAAGCTACCACTCTGGTAGAAAGAGCTACCACCTCGAAAGTGTGAAAGCCACCTTAGCGGCCGCTTTGGAAAGGGCTACCTTAGAGGATGTGTGAAGCTAATACCATCTTTGTAGTTGTTGTCACTTTTGTAGATAAAAAAGTCCCTTGTAAGTAGAATTTTGAGGAATATACTTTGGGATATTTTGAATGAGTTCACACACATACACGATTTCGGGTTTGTTGTCCTTTTTTATTCAAGTTTTTAGCTAGAGCTTTGATTTTTTGTATTTAATGTTGAAATTTCCCTTGTAGAATGCTCTCTCTGTACACTTTGGTGAACCTAAGGCCAAGCACTTCCAATATTTCCGTCATCTATGGACAGAATGTTTATTTTTTGCTTGAGGACAATCAAAAGCTTAAGTGTGGGGGAGTTTGATAAGTGCTTGTGTGATATGAATGCGATGCATTATTTCCTTATGTTGAGCATTACTTTTCTCAGGTTTTTACACTAATATGTATGTTTTTATGTTACTTTTCTGCAGGTAGGTTGTGAGGCCGAGTATGAAGGAAGGAAGCCAATGTGGATCATAATGCATCGATTTTGGAGGAAATCTTGCTAAGGTTCAAACGCGAAGACATAGGTCGGGTGTGAGATGCTAAAGTGTGTGCCAGCCTCCTCGTATTTGAGATAACACAACCATTTGGAGGGGCACAAGGGCAGTCACACTGAAGCATTCCGACTTATGCATATAGAACAAGATTTTCACCAACTTGTCTGTCATTAAAGAAGCAAAGTGATCCATGACATGAACGTGTGCCCGTTTGCGTCACCTCGATGAAAGTATAGACTCGGGAAGTATTTTAGACCAGGTACTGTAGCGGAACACTGTAGCAAAAGTAATGTAGCAGCACTGTTTACAGCATGCCGAGAAAACTGGAATTCAGAGAATCCACACGGGCGTGTGGAAATTATACATGCCTGTGTGGAAATTCCACATGGGCGTGTGTAAAATCCACAGACCCGTGTGGTCGCCCGATTCCATCCCTATTTAAAGCCGATTAAGCCCCGATTTTAGCATTCTTTTCTCCATCTTTTCCCCAACTTGAGAGAGTGTTTCAGCTAGGGTTTTGAGAGTTATTGGCTATGGTTTTGGAGAGGTTCTACGGCTCTGACATCGTCATTCGTTAGGAAGAAGGTTGGTAGGAGAGCTTCCGTCGAGGCGTATCCTATACCGGAGAAGGGAATCCTTGGACGATGAGTAGAGGACTTTCCACAAGACCATCGACACGACTATCGAGGGGGTTTCTCTATGGATTCATTGCTTTTACATTCTATTTCTTTGATTGTACTTAGCTCCATGGAGAGCTAAACCCCTAGTGGGTACTTGGGTATTTGTGAACCCTAGGATGTATTTGTTTCATCGAATCTCTTTATTATGCTTTTAATTAATTGATGTTTGTTGTGAATTCCAACCTTGAATGCTTGATTGTATGAACATTTCCCCTAGCGTGACACTAGGGTTAAGAGTTCTTGTTGGTAACCTTGTGAGTGAGTGACAAACCACGAGTGTTAGACAAAGCTAGGTTGGAGAGGGTTGAGAGGGTGAGTCGAGAGGTACAGGAGCGTCCCCTTTCCCCTCCGACATGATTGATTCTACCTCCGTTCCTCGAGTTCTTTCCGGCCATAATAGAGTGAATGGTCTAAGGGATGACCCTCTGCTGAGGCTTAGTTGCGGTGCAATGGAGTGAACCGTCGAGCCGATCTTAGTATCTAGGGCTTAATCGTGGTGAGTGTCCTTCCACCTGGACCAAAGGGTTAGATATATAATTAGGAACAGATTTATCACTTGGAATCCCTAGAGCTCATTGCAATTCTATTAGAGTGCGAGGTTGAGAGGTTATCTAATCTCTCCTCTGGGACATGTATAGAGTTAGGCATAGTTGACCTTAAGTTTGGGACTATGTATTTAAGGATTTCCACAACTCACTATTGCATCGATTAGGAAGCATAATAGAGGGTTCTTGCACTTGAAACGATTGTCCTAGGTGGAGCATTATCCGAGTACCCCATCTTTATCGATTGCCTTATCTCCTCCTTTACTCCTGCTTTCTTACTCGTTGTTTTTACTTTTGAGAATTGAATCATTGTCACACTTATCACTACTGATGTTTCACATAGCTAAAAAGCGGATTAAGTTTTTTTATTCCCTACTCCCAGTGGATTCGATACCCGCTTATCCGAGATTATTATTTCGACAAACCCGTGCACTTGCGGGATATACGCAAGGGGACCTTGTCACAAGTGCACGGGTTTGTCGAAGTAATAAAATCCCAGATGAGTGGGGTATCGTATCCATAGGGAGTATGGAATAAAAACACTTATATTATTTCTTAATTAAGTGAAAGATGAATAGTGATATGTGTGACAAGATGTAAAATAACACAAAAGTAAAAGAACAATAAAGAGAGCACAAGTAAAGGAGAAGGTAAGGCAATCGGTATAAATGGGGTGCCCGGGTATTGTTCCACCTAGGACAATTGTTTCAATTACAAGAACCCTCTATTATACTTTCTAACCGATGTAATAATGAGTCGTGGAGAGTCTTAAATACATGGTCACAAATCTAAGTTCAACCATGCCTAAACTCTATACATGTCACGGAGGAGAAATTGAATAACCTCTCAAGCTTGCACTTGTATAGAATTGCAATGAGTTCTACAGATTCCAAATGACAAATCCTCTTCTTAGATGTAGACCTAACCCTTTGGTCTAGGTCTTAGGTCCCTAGCCATGGTTAACCCCTAGCTACTTAAATCACTTCAACGCTTCACTCCATTGCACTCGCAACTAAGACCCAGCGGAAGGTCATCCTTTAGCCCATTCACTCTACTATGACCGCAAAGAACTTTAGGAAATGGAGTTAGAATAAATCACATCGGAGGGGAAAAGAGATACTCCGCTACCTCTTAACTCACCCTCTTACCCCTCTCCAATCTAGCTTTATCCAACTCTCGTGGTGTGTCACTCACTCACAAGGGTTACCAACAAGAACTCTCAACCCTAGTGTCACTCTAAGGGAGCATTCATATAATCAAGCATTCATACAATCAAGCATTCATGATTGGAACTCAAATAAAACATCAATTAATTGAAAGCATAATAAAGTGGTTTAATGAAACGAATACATCCTAGGGTTAACAAATACCCAAGTATCCACTACGGGATTTAGCTCTCCATGGAGCTAATTACAATCAATGAAATCAAATATAAAAGCAAAGAATCCATAGAAAAACCTCCTCGATAGTAGTGGTGATGGTCTTGTGGAGAGTCCTCTAGTCGTCCAAGGGTACCTTTGTTCGGCCTAGGATATACCTCGCCGGATCGATGCTGACGAAAGCTCTCCCACTAACCTTCTTCCAAACAAAGCACGATGTTAGAGTCGTGGAACCTCTCCAAATCCCTAGTCAATACCTCTCAAAACCCTAGCAGCCACCCTCTCTCAAGTTGGGGAAAAGATGGAGAAAAGAATTCTGAAATTGGGGCTGAAATTGGCTTTTAAAGCGCTGGAATCGGGAATCCACATGCCCCTGTGGGTGTCCGTATGGATTTTTCACACGGGCGTGTGGAATTAACACACGCCCGTGTAGATTCTCTATTTTCATTCTTCTTTAGCCGGCTGTGAACAGTACTTGCTATACTGTTTACTATAGTGCCCTGCTACAGTCCCGGCCCTAAACACTCCCAAATCCATGCTTTCATCGAGGTAACATAAATAAGCACACAATTACATCATAGATTGCTTTGCTTCTTCAACAACGGACATTTTGGTGGAGATCTTGTTATACATGCACAAGCAGGAATGCTTGAATGTGACTGCCCTTGTGCCCCTCCAAATCATTGTGCTAACTTGAATACGAGGAGGTTGGCACACATTCCCGCAATTCAAACCCGACTTATGTCTTCACGTTTGAACCTTCTCAAGATTTCCACTAATTGGTGCATTTATGATCCACATTGGCTTCTTTCTCTAATATTCGGCCTCACAACCCTATCTCCATAAAAGTAACATTAATACACACATATTAGTGTTAAAAACCGATAAAAGTAATGCTCATCATAAGGAAAGAACACTTCGTGTTCTTATCGCACAAGAACTTATCAATCCGACTTATGAGAGTAGCTTCATACTTCATAGGTGGTAGCTCTTTCCACCCCCACTGCACAGAGAAAAGATATTTACTTTTATTCTTTTTCATCCCATTCTTGACACCCTTTTTTCCAAAGGAATTAAAACAAGAAACAACTAACTAGTCCCTTAAGCATCGAACTTGAGTTTCCACATAGTTTAATGAGTGAGTAGTGCAACTAGCGTCAATCGTGGAAAAATTCTTACAAATTCAAGTAAAAACCAGAGCATGAGAACATTCAATGTTAAAAATTCCCCTAAACTTAAGAATACAACCATTGTAACTAAGGTGAACAGACATTAGCTACATGGGCATATATAATGAAAGCAACATGCGCAATGTGAACTTTCTACCACACTTAAGATGTACATTGCCCTCAATGTACGCATGCAAGTCCAATAGAATATAAAAAATCAAAAGAAATATATGACAAGGCCCCCTTGCGTATATCCCGTAAGTCCACGGGTTTGTCGAAGTAATAATCCCGGATGAGCGGGTATCGAATTCACAAGGAGTTGGAAATAAAAACACTTAATCCGCATCTTAGCTATGTGAAAAATCAGTAGTGATAAGTGTGACAATGATTCAATTCTCAAAAGTAAAAGCAACAAGTAACAGAGCACGAGTAAAGGAGGAGGTAAGGCAATCGATAAAGATGGGGTACTCGGATAATGCTCCACCTAGGATAATTGTTTCAAGTGCAAGAACCCTCTATTATGCTTCCTAATCGATGCAATGGTGAGTCGTGGAAATCCTTGATTATATAGTCCCAAATCTAAGGTCAACTATGCCTAACTCTATACATGTCCCGGAGGAGAGATTTGATAACCTCTCAACCTCGCACTCGAATAGAGTTGCAAAGAGCTCTAGGGATTCCAAGTAATAAATCTCTTCCTAATTATAGACCTAACCCTTTGATCCAGGTGGAAGGAACCTAACCACGATTAAGCCCTAGATACTAAGATCACCTCAACGCTTCACTCCGTTGCACACGCAACTAAGCCCCAGCGGAGGGTCATCCCTTAGACCATTCACTCTATTATGGCTGCAAAGAACTCAAGGAATGGATGTAGAATCTATCATGTCATAGGGGAAAGGGGGCGCTCCTGTACCTCTCGACTAACCCTCTCAACCCTCTCCAGCCTAGCTTTGTCTAACGCTCGTGGTGTGTCACTCACTCGCAAGGTTACCAACAAGAACTCTCAACCCTAGTGTCACTCTAGGGGAAATGTTCATACAATCAAGCATTCAAGGTTGGAACTCACAATAAACAGCAATTAATTGAAAGTATAATAAAGAGATTCAATGAAACAAATACATCCTAGGGTTCACAAATACCAAAGTACCCACTAGGGGTTTAGCTCTCCATCGAGCTAAGTACAATCAAAGAAATAGAATGTAAAAGCAATGAATCCATAGAGAAACCCCCTCGATATTCATGTTGATGGTCTTGTGGAAAGTCCTCTAATCATCGTCCAAGGATTCCCTTGTCCGGTATAGGATACGCCTCGAAGGAAGCTCCCCTACCAACCTTCTTCCTAAGGAATGACGATGTCAGAGCCATAGAACCTCTCCAAAACCTTAGCCAATACCCCTCAAAACCCTAGCCAAAACCCTCTCTCAAGTTGGGGAAAAGAGTGAGAAAAGAATGCTGAAATCGGGGCTGAATCGGCTTTAAATATGGCTGGAATCGGGCGGCCACACAGGCTTGTAGATCTTTCACATGCCCATGTGGAATTTCCACACGGGCGTGGATAATTTCCACACGCCCGTATGGGTTCTCTAAATTCCTGTTTTCTCGGTCGGCTATGAACAATGCTGCTACACTACTTTACTACAGTGCTCTGCTGCGGTATCCGGCCTGAATAGCTTCCCAAATCTTTCACACGTTCACGTCGTGGATCACTTGCTTCTTCAATGATAGGCAAGTTGGTGGAGCTCTTGTTCTATGTGCATAAGTCAGAATGCTCGAGTGTGACTGCCCTTGTGCCTCTCCAAATGGATGTGCCAACTTGAATACGAGGAGGTTGGCACACACTCTAGCATCTCACACCCGACCTATGTCTTCGCGTTTGAACTTTAGCAAGATTTTCCCCAAAATCGGTGCATTATGATCCACATTGGCTTCTTTCCTTCATAATCGGCCTCACAACCCTACCTGCATGAAAGTAACATAAAAACACACATATTAGTGTAAAAACCCGAGAAGAGTAATGCTCAACATAAGGAAAGAATGCTTCGCATTAATATCACACAAGCACTTATCAATATATGTGGAGGTGGGCAATTGAAACAATACTCCCAGAACTCCAAATGGCACGTTTGATGAAGCTATATCTATTAAGAGTTGAGTTCCAATGGGTTGTGGAGCACATATGGCCATGTAAATATCATATTGACCGTGTCCATGACTATTTCTTAAATTCCATACTCACAAGACCATCTGTACATATACACAAGGGGGTTCAGTGAAGCTCAATCAAAAACAAAATAAACTGGAGTCTATAAAGATAAAGCTATGAGATACAACTCAAAAGACTGAAAATAAAAGAAAAACTCAGAAGGAAGATTCTTTCTGAGTAATACAGGTCCAAAATGAAATGCAGATATAAAATACTAAAGACATAAAACCAAATAAAGTAAAGACGCATCAAGCGTCAGTATCATCTGTTGGCTCTACTACTGGTACTATTAGTGCTACTGAAAATATGGATGCTGGTGGATCAATCGGTGCTGCTAGAAGTGGTGGTAGTGCTGGAGATGACAGAGGAGTCCTTAGTCTCCATCTGCTCAGGTTGGTGCTCGAGCACATGTTGTGAACCTTCGGTTGCATCTCCCTCGACCCCGACTGGCCCTAGTGCGAAAATGTTCATCACATACACATCATCTCTATACCTCTTGATCATACCCATCAGTCGCATAGTCTCCAAGCCGAGGGGTGCTGGGATAATAGTCTTCTTGGCCCCCTCTGATCACGTCTAGTAGGCCCACCCCAGTGATGAGTCTGGTGATGTATGGGCCTAAGAAAATCAGCCCCACTCTCGCATTCTGTCTATGAAATCTCAGATACTCTACCAGGATATGTCCCAAGTGGAGTGGCACACTTTGAACAATCTAATAAAGGTACAGCAGCTCCTACTGACTAAGTACACTGGTGCTATAAACACGACCATTAACCGACCTGCTCAAAATAGTGTGACGATAAAAATATGCAGGGTGAGAAAAATACATGGCCTTAGACACCCCCGGCTCATACTGTCCCTGGCCACATAAAGCTCTATATGTGCGTTGAGGAGTCAGACTTCCTGGATAATCGATCCATAACTGCTCATACTCCTCTATGTCAATGTAGGCCTTATCGTATAAACCTAGTCAGTCTGAAAACTGCGTGACTCTCATGCAGTGGACTGACCGAACGCATGGAACTTGATAGCATCTATAGTGTTGAAGCTGTTGTACTATCAGTCGAACTCAAATAATGCTAATACCTCAATCGTAAACATGCGGATAGCAGGATCTCTGATCGACAATAAGTGCCTCCAGCTACGCATAGCCAATAGTTCCTCGACCTCATCTGCCATGTCATCTGCTAACTGAACCTCAATGAGCGCACTTAAGTCCGAGAATCATGTCTAACCAAACTTAAGCTTCGACAGTCACTCAAACTGAGCATGGTGCTCAGGAATTGCAAACTCCATATGCTCTGGCTCAGGGGAGTGCTCTTTAGGATGTTTGATTGCTTCCCCGCAAGTGTACGGGTTCGCCAAGTAATACCTCACGTGAAGACGCGAGGATCTTATTCCACGGGGCTAAGGATCTCTTATTACTCCTTCTCGAGCTATTATCTAGCCTAAGATCTCAAGTGATGGATTTTTTTACTCCACTAAATGTAATTAAAGCTA